>NW_028283233.1:15000-36845 GCF_059441175.1 Urocampus carinirostris
ACCCTAAACCCTAACCCTAACCCTAAGATTTCCAACCTAGAAAAGCAAGATTTATGATTCTAGCATGCATGGTTCCAAAGTTATTGTCATTTTTAAATGATTGCTTTTTCGGACGTTTCAGGCGCAGATAAGCTTAAAAATGGGCTTTCCAGCCTGCAAGTCACACTTTTATGAAAACTTGCATAACTCAAAAAGTTGAGCTTTTTTCACCAAATCTGCACTAAATATAGAAAATTCAGAAGATTTCCAACCCAGGAAAGCAAGAATTATGATTCTAGCATGCATGGTTCAAAAGTTATTGTCATTATTAAATGATTGCTTTTTCGGACGTTTCAGGCGCAGATAAGCTTAAAAAATGGGCTTTCCAGCCTGCAAGTCACACTTTTATGAAAACTTGCATAACTCAAAAAGTTGAGCTTTTTTCACCAAATCTGCACTAAATATAGAAAAATTCAGAAGATTTCCAACCCAGGAAAGCAAGATTTATGATTCTAGCATGCATGGTTCAAAAGTTATTGTCATTATTAAATGATTGCTTTTTCGGACGTTTTAGGCTCAGAGAAGTGCAAAAATGGGCTTTCCAGCCTGCAAGTCACACTTTTATGAAAACTTGCATAACTCAAAAACTTGAGCTTTTTTCACCAAAATCTGCACTAAATATAGAAAATTCAGAAGATTTCCAACCTAGAAAAGCAAGAATTATGATTCTAGCATGCATGGTTCCAAAGTTATTGTCATTATTAAATGATTGCTTTTTCGGACGTTTCAGGCGCAGATAAGCTTAAAAATGGGCTTTCCAGCCTGCAAGTCACACTTTTATGAAAACTTGCATAACTCAAAAACTTGAGCTTTTTTCACCAAATCTGCACTAAATATAGAAAATTCAGAAGATTTCCAACCCAGGAAAGCAAGAATTATGATTCTAGCATGCATGGTTCAAAAGTTATTGTCATTATTAAATGATTGCTTTTTTCGGACGTTTCAGGCGCAGATAAGCTTAAAAATGGGCTTTCCAGCCTGCAAGTCACACTTTTATGAAAACTTGCATAACTCAAAAAGTTGAGCTTTTTTCACCAAATCTGCACTAAATATAGAAAATTCAGAAGATTTCCAACCCAGGAAAGCAAGATTTATGATTCTAGCATGCATGGTTCCAAAGTTATTGTCATTATTAAATGATTGCTTTTTCGGACGTTTCAGGCGCAGATAAGCTTAAAAATGGGCTTTCCAGCCTGCAAGTCACACTTTTATGAAAACTTGCATAACTCAAAAAGTTGAGCTTTTTTCACCAAATCTGCACTAAATATAGAAAATTCAGAAGATTTCCAACCCAGGAAAGCAAGAATTATGATTCTAGCATGCATGGTTCAAAAGTTATTGTCATTATTAAATGATTGCTTTTTCGGACGTTTCAGGCGCAGATAAGCTTAAAAATGGGCTTTCCAGCCTGCAAGTCACACTTTTATGAAAACTTGCATAACTCAAAAAGTTGAGCTTTTTTCACCAAATCTGCACTAAATATAGAAAATTCAGAAGATTTCCAACCCAGGAAAGCAAGATTTATGATTCTAGCATGCATGGTTCAAAAGTTATTGTCATTATTAAATGATTGCTTTTTCGGACGTTTTAGGCTCAGAGAAGTGCAAAAAATGGGCTTTCCAGCCTGCAAGTCACACTTTTATGAAAACTTGCATAACTCAAAAACTTGAGCTTTTTTCACCAAATCTGCACTAAATATAGAAAATTCAGAAGATTTCCAACCTAGAAAAGCAAGAATTATGATTCTAAGATGCATGGTTCCAAAGTTATTGTCATTATTAAATGATTGCTTTTTCGGACGTTTCAGGCGCAGATAAGCTTAAAAATGGGCTTTCCAGCCTGCAAGTCACACTTTTATGAAAACTTGCATAACTCAAAAAGTTGAGCTTTTTTCACCAAATCTGCACTAAATATAGAAAATTCAGAAGATTTCCAACCCAGGAAAGCAAGAATTATGATTCTAGCATGCATGGTTCAAAAGTTATTGTCATTAATAAATGATTGCTTTTTCGGACGTTTCAGGCGCAGATAAGCTTAAAAATGGGCTTTCCAGCCTGCAAGTCACACTTTTATGAAAACTTGCATAACTCAAAAAGTTGAGCTTTTTTCACCAAATCTGCACTAAATATAGAAAATTCAGAAGATTTCCAACCCAGGAAAGCAAGATTTATGATTCTAGCATGCATGGTTCAAAAGTTATTGTCATTATTAAATGATTGCTTTTTCGGACGTTTTAGCTCAGAGAAGTGCAAAAATGGGCTTTCCAGCTGCAAGTCACACTTTTATGAAAACTTGCATAACTCAAAAACTTGAGCTTTTTTCACCAAATCTGCACTAAATATAGAAAATTCAGAAGATTTCCAACCTAGAAAAGCAAGAATTATGATTCTAGCATGCATGGTTCCAAAGTTATTGTCATTATTAAATGATTGCTTTTTCGGACGTTTCAGGCGCAGATAAGCTTAAAAATGGGCTTTCCAGCCTGCAAGTCACACTTTTATGAAAACTTGCATAACTCAAAAAGTTGAGCTTTTTTCACCAAATCTGCACTAAATATAGAAAATTCAGAAGATTTCCAACCCAGGAAAGCAAGAATTATGATTCTAGCATGCATGGTTCAAAAGTTATTGTCATTATTAAATGATTGCTTTTTCGGACGTTTCAGGCGCAGATAAGCTTAAAAATGGGCTTTCCAGTCTGCAAGTCACACTTTTATGAAAACTTGCATAACTCAAAAAGTTGAGCTTTTTTCACCAAATCTGCACTAAATATAGAAAATTCAGAAGATTTCCAACCCAGGAAAGCAAGATTTATGATTCTAGCATGCATGGTTCAAAAGTTATTGTCATTATTAAATGATTGCTTTTTCGGACGTTTTAGGCTCAGAGAAGTGCAAAAATGGGCTTTCCAGCCTGCAAGTCACACTTTTATGAAAACTTGCATAACTCAAAAAGTTGAGCTTTTTTCACCAAATCCTCACTAAATATAGAAAATTCAGAAGATTTCCAACCCAGGAAAGCAAGAATTATGATTCTAGCATGCATGGTTCAAAAGTTATTGTCATTATTAAATGATTGCTTTTTCGGACGTTTCAGGCGCAGATAAGCTTAAAAATGGGCTTTCCAGCCTGCAAGTCACACTTTTATGAAAACTTGCATAACTCAAAAAGTTGAGCTTTTTTCACCAAATCTGCACTAAATATAGAAAATTCAGAAGATTTCCAACCCAGGAAAGCAAGATTTATGATTCTAGCATGCATGGTTCAAAAGTTATTGTCATTATTAAATGATTGCTTTTTCGGACGTTTTAGGCTCAGAGAAGTGCAAAAATGGGCTTTCCAGCCTGCAAGTCACACTTTTATGAAAACTTGCATAACTCAAAAACTTGAGCTTTTTTCACCAAATCTGCACTAAATATAGAAAATTCAGAAGATTTCCAACCTAGAAAAGCAAGAATTATGATTCTAGCATGCATGGTTCCAAAGTTATTGTCATTATTAAATGATTGCTTTTTCGGACGTTTCAGGCGCAGATAAGCTTAAAAATGGGCTTTCCAGCCTGCAAGTCACACTTTTATGAAAACTTGCATAACTCAAAAAGTTGAGCTTTTTTTCACCAAATCTGCACTAAATATAGAAAATTCAGAAGATTTCCAACCCAGGAAAGCAAGAATTATGATTCTAGCATGCATGGTTCAAAAGTTATTGTCATTATTAAATGATTGCTTTTTCGGACGTTTCAGGCGCAGATAAGCTTAAAAATGGGCTTTCCAGCCTGCAAGTCACACTTTTATGAAAACTTGCATAACTCAAAAAGTTGAGCTTTTTTCACCAAATCTGCACTAAATATAGAAAATTCAGAAGATTTCCAACCCAGGAAAGCAAGATTTATGATTCTAGCATGCATGGTTCAAAAGTTATTGTCATTATTAAATGATTGCTTTTTCGGACGTTTTAGGCTCAGAGAAGTGCAAAAATGGGCTTTCCAGCCTGCAAGTCACACTTTTATGAAAACTTGCATAACTCAAAAACTTGAGCTTTTTTCACCAAATCTGCACTAAATATAGAAAATTCAGAAGATTTCCCAACCTAGAAAAGCAAGAATTATGATTCTAGCATGCATGGTTCCAAAGTTATTGTCATTATTAAATGATTGCTTTTTCGGACGTTTCAGGCGCAGATAAGCTTAAAAATGGGCTTTCCAGCCTGCAAGTCACACTTTTATGAAAACTTGCATAACTCAAAAAGTTGAGCTTTTTTCACCAAATCTGCACTAAATATAGAAAATTCAGAAGATTTCCAACCCAGGAAAGCAAGAATTATGATTCTAGCATGCATGGTTCAAAAGTTATTGTCATTATTAAATGATTGCTTTTTCGGACGTTTCAGGCGCAGATAAGCTTAAAAATGGGCTTTCCAGTCTGCAAGTCACACTTTTATGAAAACTTGCATAACTCAAAAAGTTGAGCTTTTTTCACCAAATCTGCACTAAATATAGAAAATTCAGAAGATTTCCAACCCAGGAAAGCAAGATTTATGATTCTAGCATGCATGGTTCAAAAGTTATTGTCATTATTAAATGATTGCTTTTTCGGACGTTTTAGGCTCAGAGAAGTGCAAAAATGGGCTTTCCAGCCTGCAAGTCACACTTTTATGAAAACTTGCATAACTCAAAAAGTTGAGCTTTTTTCACCAAATCCTCACTAAATATAGAAAATTCAGAAGATTTCCAACCCAGGAAAGCAAGAATTATGATTCTAGCATGCATGGTTCAAAAGTTATTGTCATTATTAAATGATTGCTTTTTCGGACGTTTCAGGCGCAGATAAGCTTAAAAATGGGCTTTCCAGCCTGCAAGTCACACTTTTATGAAAACTTGCATAACTCAAAAAGTTGAGCTTTTTTCACCAAATCTGCACTAAATATAGAAAATTCAGAAGATTTCCAACCCAGGAAAGCAAGATTTATGATTCTAGCATGCATGGTTCAAAAGTTATTGTCATTATTAAATGATTGCTTTTTCGGACGTTTTAGGCTCAGAGAAGTGCAAAAATGGGCTTTCCAGCCTCCAAGTCACACTTTTATGAAAACTTGCATAACTCAAAAACTTGAGCTTTTTTCACCAAATCTGCACTAAATATAGAAAATTCAGAAGATTTCCAACCTAGAAAAGCAAGAATTATGATTCTAGCATGCATGGTTCCAAAGTTATTGTCATTATTAAATGATTGCTTTTTCGGACGTTTCAGGCGCAGATAAGCTTAAAAATGGGCTTTCCAGCCTGCAAGTCACACTTTTATGAAAACTTGCATAACTCAAAAAGTTGAGCTTTTTTCACCAAATCTGCACTAAATATAGAAAATTCAGAAGATTTCCAACCCAGGAAAGCAAGAATTATGATTCTAGCATGCATGGTTCAAAAGTTATTGTCATTATTAAATGATTGCTTTTTCGGACGTTTCAGCGCAGATAAGCTTAAAAATGGGCTTTCCAGCCTGCAAGTCACACTTTTATGAAAACTGCATAACTCAAAAAGTTGAGCTTTTTTCACCAAATCTGCACTAAATATAGAAAATTCAGAAGATTTCCAACCCAGGAAAGCAAGATTTATGATTCTAGCATGCATGGTTCAAAAGTTATTGTCATTATTAAATGATTGCTTTTTCGGACGTTTTAGGCTCAGAGAAGTGCAAAAATGGGCTTTCCAGCCTGCAAGTCACACTTTTATGAAAACTTGCATAACTCAAAAACTTGAGCTTTTTTCACCAAATCTGCACTAAATATAGAAAATTCAGAAGATTTCCAACTAGAAAAGCAAGAATTATGATTCTAGCATGAATGGTTCCAAAGTTATTGTCATTATTAAATGATTGCTTTTTCGGACGTTTCAGGCGCAGATAAGCTTAAAATGGGCTTTCCAGCCTGCAAGTCACACTTTATGAAAACTTGCATAACTCAAAAAGTTGAGCTTTTTTCACCAAATCTGCACTAAATATAGAAAAATTCAGAAGATTTCCAACCCAGGAAAGCAAGAATTATGATTCTAGCATGCATGGTTCAAAAGTTATTGTCATTATTAAATGATTGCTTTTTCGGACGTTTCAGGCGCAGATAAGCTTAAAAATGGGCTTTCCAGCCTGCAAGTCACACTTTTATGAAAACTTGCATAACTCAAAAAGTTGAGCTTTTTTTCACCAAATCTGCACTAAATATAGAAAATTCAGAAGATTTCCAACCCAGAAAGCAAGATTTATGATTCTAGCAGCATGGTTCAAAAGTTATTGTCATTATTAAATGATTGCTTTTTCGGACGTTTTAGGCTCAGAGAAGTGCAAAAATGGGCTTTCCAGCCTACAAGTCACACTTTTATGAAAACTTGCATAACTCAAAAACGTGAGCTTTTTTCACCAAATCTGCACTAAATATAGAAAATTCAGAAGATTTCCAACCTAGAAAAGCAAGAATTATGATTCTAGCATGCATGGTTCAAAAGTTATTGTCATTATTAAATGATTGCTTTTTCGGACGTTTCAGGCGCAGATAAGCTTAAAAATGGGCTTTCCAGCCTGCAAGTCACACTTTTATGAAAACTTGCATAACTCAAAAAGTTGAGCTTTTTTCACCAAATCTGCACTAAATATAGAAAATTCAGAAGATTTCCAACCCAGGAAAGCAAGAATTATGATTCTAGCATGCATGGTTCAAAAGTTATTGTCATTATTAAATGATTGCTTTTTCGGACGTTTCAGGCGCAGATAAGCTTAAAAAATGGGCTTTCCAGCCTGCAAGTCACACTTTTATGAAAACTTGCATAACTCAAAAAGTTGAGCTTTTTTCACCAAATCTGCACTAAATATAGAAAATTCAGAAGATTTCCAACCCAGGAAAGCAAGATTTATGATTCTAGCATGCATGGTTCAAAAGTTATTGTCATTATTAAATGATTGCTTTTTCGGACGTTTTAGGCTCAGAGAAGTGCAAAAATGGGCTTTCCAGCCTGCAAGTCACACTTTTATGAAAACTTGCATAACTCAAAAACTTGAGCTTTTTTCACCAAATCTGCACTAAATATAGAAAATTCAGAAGATTTCCAACCTAGAAAAGCAAGAATTATGATTCTAGCATGCATGGTTCCAAAGTTATTGTCATTATTAAATGATTGCTTTTTCGGACGTTTCAGGCGCAGATAAGCTTAAAAATGGGCTTTCCAGCCTGCAAGTCACACTTTTATGAAAACTTGCATAACTCAAAAACTTGAGCTTTTTTCACCAAATCTGCACTAAATATAGAAAATTCAGAAGATTTCCAACCCAGGAAAGCAAGAATTATGATTCTAGCATGCATGGTTCAAAAGTTATTGTCATTATTAAATGATTGCTTTTTCGGACGTTTCAGGCGCAGATAAGCTTAAAAATGGGCTTTCCAGCCTGCAAGTCACACTTTTATGAAAACTTGCATAACTCAAAAAGTTGAGCTTTTTTTTTCACCAAATCTGCACTAAATATAGAAAATTCAGAAGATTTCCAACCCAGGAAAGCAAGAATTATGATTCTAGCATGCATGGTTCAAAAGTTATTGTCATTATTAAATGATTGCTTTTTCGGACGTTTCAGGCGCAGATAAGCTTAAAAATGGGCTTTCCAGCCTGCAAGTCACACTTTTATGAAAACTTGCATAACTCAAAAACTTGAGCTTTTTTCACCAAATCTGCACTAAATATAGAAAATTCAGAAGATTTCCAACCAAGAAAAGCAAGAATTATGATTCTAGCATGCATGGTTCCAAAGTTATTGTCATTATTAAATGATTGCTTTTTCGGACGTTTCAGGCGCAGATAAGCTTAAAAATGGGCTTTCCAGCCTGCAAGTCACACTTTTATGAAAACTTGCATAACTCAAAAAGTTGAGCTTTTTTCACCAAATCTGCACTAAATATAGAAAGTTCAGAAGATTTCCAACCCAGGAAAGCAATAATTATGATTCTAGCATGCATGGTTCAAAAGTTATTGTCATTATTAAATGATTGCTTTTTCGGACGTTTCAGGCGCAGATAAGCTTAAAAATGGGCTTTCCAGCCTGCAAGTCACACTTTTATGAAAACTTGCATAACTCAAAAAGTTGAGCTTTTTTCACCAAATCTGCACTAAATATAGAAAATTCAGAAGATTTCCAACCCAGGAAAGCAAGATTTATGATTCTAGCATGCATGGTTCAAAAGTTATTGTCATTATTAAATGATTGCTTTTTCGGACGTTTTAGGCTCAGAGAAGTGCAAAAATGGGCTTTCCAGCCTGCAAGTCACACTTTTATGAAAACTTGCATAACTAGAAAACTTGAGCTTTTTTTCACAAAATCTGCACTAAATATAGAAAATTCAGAAGATTTCCAACCTAGAAAAGCAAGAATTATGATTCTAGCATGCATGGTTCCAAAGTTATTGTCATTATTAAATGATTGCTTTTTCGGACGTTTCAGGCGCAGATAAGCTTAAAAATGGGCTTTCCAGCCTGCAAGTCACACTTTTATGAAAACTTGCATAACTCAAAAAGTTGAGCTTTTTTCACCAAATCTGCACTAAATATAGAAAATTCAGAAGATTTCCAACCCAGGAAAGCAAGATTTATGATTCTAGCATGCATGGTTCAAAAGTTATTGTCATTATTAAATGATTGCTTTTTCGGACGTTTTAGGCTCAGAGAAGTGCAAAAATGGGCTTTCCAGCCTGCAAGTCACACTTTTATGAAAACTTGCATAACTCAAAAACTTGAGCTTTTTTCACCAAATCTGCACTAAATATAGAAAATTCAGAAGATTTCCAACCTAGAAAAGCAAGAATTATGATTCTAGCATGCATGGTTCCAAAGTTATTGTCATTATTAAATGATTGCTTTTTCGGACGTTTCAGGCGCAGATAAGCTTAAAAATGGGCTTTCCAGCCTGCAAGTCACACTTTTATGAAAACTTGCATAACTCAAAAAGTTGAGCTTTTTTCACCAAATCTGCACTAAATATAGAAAATTCAGAAGATTTCCAACCTAGAAAAGCAAGAATTATGATTCTAGCATGCATGGTTCCAAAGTTATTGTCATTATTAAATGATTGCTTTTTCGGACGTTTCAGGCGCAGATAAGCTTAAAAATGGGCTTTCCAGCCTGCAAGTCACACTTTTATGAAAACTTGCATAACTCAAAAAGTTGAGCTTTTTTCACCAAATCTGCACTAAATATAGAAAATTCAGAAGATTTCCAACCCAGGAAAGCAAGATTTATGATTCTAGGATTCATGGTTCAAAAGTTATTGTCATTATTAAATGATTGCTTTTTCGGACGTTTTAGGCTCAGAGAAGTGCAAAAATGGGCTTTCCAGCCTGCAAGTCACACTTTTATGAAAACTTGCATAACTCAAAAAGTTGAGCTTTTTTCACCAAATCTGCACTAAATATAGAAAATTCAGAAGATTTCCAACCCAGGAAAGCAAGATTTATGATTCTAGCATGCATGGTTCAAAAGTTATTGTCATTATTAAATGATTGCTTTTTCGGACGTTTTAGGCTCAGAGAAGTGCAAAAATGGGCTTTCCAGCCTGCAAGTCACACTTTTATGAAAACTTGCATAACTCAAAAACTTGAGCTTTTTTCACCAAATCTGCACTAAATATAGAAAATTCAGAAGATTTCCAACCTAGAAAAGCAAGAATTATGATTCTAGCATGCATGGTTCAAAAGTTATTGTCATTATTAAATGATTGCTTTTTCGGACGTTTTAGGCTCAGATAAGTGCAAAAATGGGCTTTCCAGCCTGCAAGTCACACTTTTATGAAAACTTGCATAACTCAAAAACTTGAGCTTTTTTCACCAAATCTGCACTAAATATAGAAAATTCAGAAGATTTCCAACCTAGAAAAGCAAGAATTATGATTCTAGCATGCATGGTTCCAAAGTTATTGTCATTATTAAATGATTGCTTTTTCGGACGTTTCAGGCGCAGATAAGCTTAAAAATGGGCTTTCCAGCCTGCAAGTCACACTTTTATGAAAACTTGCATAACTCAAAAAGTTGAGCTTTTTTCACCAAATCTGCACTAAATATAGAAAATTCAGAAGAGTTCCAACCCAGGAAAGCAAGAATTATGATTCTAGCATGCATGGTTCAAAAGTTATTGTCATTATTAAATTATTGCTTTTTCGGACGTTTCATCAGGCGCAGATAAGCTTAAAAATGGGCTTTCCAGCCTGCAAGTCACACTTTTATGAAAACTTGCATAACTCAAAAAGTTGAGCTTTTTTCACCAAATCTGCACTAAATATAGAAAATTCAGAAGATTTCCAACCCAGGAAAGCAAGATTTATGATTCTAGCATGCATGGTTCAAAAGTTATTGTCATTATTAAATGATTGCTTTTTCGGACGTTTTAGGCTCAGAGAAGTGCAAAAATGGGCTTTCCAGCCTGCAAGTCACACTTTTATGAAAACTTGCATAACTCAAAAACTTGAGCTTTTTTCACCAAATCTGCATAGAAAATTCAGAAGATTTCCAACCTAGAAAAGCAAGAATTATGATTCTAGCATGCATGGTTCCAAAGTTATTGTCATGATTAAATGATTGCTTTTTCGGACGTTTCAGGCGCAGATAAGCTTAAAAATGGGCTTTCCAGCCTGCAAGTCACACTTTTATGAAAACTTGCATAACTCAAAAACTTGAGCTTTTTTCACCAAATCTGCACTAAATATAGAAAATTCAGAAGATTTCCAACCTAGAAAAGCAAGAATTATGATTCTAGCATGCATGGTTCCAAAGTTATTGTCATTATTAAATGATTGCTTTTTCGGACGTTTCAGGCGCAGATAAGCTTAAAAATGGGCTTTCCAGCCTGCAAGTCACACTTTTATGAAAACTTGCATAACTCAAAAAGTTGAGCTTTTTTCACCAAATCTGCACTAAATATAGAAAATTCAGAAGATTTCCAACCCAGGAAAGCAAGAATTATGATTCTAGCATGCATGGTTCAAAAGTTATTGTCATTATTAAATGATTGCTTTTTCGGACGTTTCAGGCGCAGATAAGCTTAAAAATGGGCTTTCCAGCCTGCAAGTCACACTTTTATGAAAACTTGCATAACTCAAAAAGTTGAGTTTTTTTCACCAAATCTGCACTAAATATAGAAAATTCAGAAGATTTCCAACCCAGGAAAGCAAGATTTATGATTCTAGCATGCATGGTTCAAAAGTTATTGTCATTATTAAATGATTGCTTTTTCGGACGTTTTAGGCTCAGAGAAGTGCAAAAATGGGCTTTCCAGCCTGCAAGTCACACTTTTATGAAAACTTGCATAACTCAAAAACTTGAGCTTTTTTCACCAAATCTGCACTAAATATAGAAAATTCAGAAGATTTCCAACCCAGGAAAGCAAAATTAATGATTCTAGCATGCATGGTTCAAAAGTTATTGTCATTATTAAATGATTGCTTTTTCGGACGTTTTAGGCTCAGAGAAGTGCAAAAATGGGCTTTCCAGCCTGCAAGTCACACTTTTATGAAAACTTGCATAACTCAAAAACTTGAGCTTTTTTCACCAAATCTGCACTAAATATAGAAAATTCAGAAGATTTCCAACCTAGAAAAGCAAGAATTATGATTCTAGCATGCATGGTTCCAAAGTTATTGTCATTATTAAATGATTGCTTTTTCGGACGTTTCAGGCGCAGATAAGCTTAAAAATGGGCTTTCCAGCCTGCAAGTCACACTTTTATGAAAACTTGCATAACTCAAAAAGTTGAGCTTTTTTCACCAAATCTGCACTAAATATAGAAAATTCAGAAGATTTCCAACCCAGGAAAGCAAGAATTATGATTCTAGCATGCATGGTTCAAAAGTTATTGTCATTATTAAATGATTGCTTTTTCGGACGTTTCAGGCGCAGATAAGCTTAAAAATGGGCTTTCCAGCCTGCAAGTCACACTTTTATAAAAACTTGCATAACTCAAAAAGTTGAGCTTTTTTCACCAAATCTGCACTAAATATAGAAAATTCAGAAGATTTCCAACCCAGGAAAGCAAGATTTATGATTCTAGCATGCATGGTTCAAAAGTTATTGTCATTATTAAATGATTGCTTTTTCGGACGTTTTAGGCTCAGAGAAGTGCAAAAATGGGCTTTCCAGCCTGCAAGTCACACTTTTATGAAAACTTGCATAACTCAAAAACTTGAGCTTTTTTCACCAAATCTGCACTAAATATAGAAAATTCAGAAGATTTCCAACCTAGAAAAGCAAGAATTATGATTCTAGCATGCATGGTTCCAAAGTTATTGTCATGATTAAATGATTGCTTTTTCGGACGTTTCAGGCGCAGATAAGCTTAAAAATGGGCTTTCCAGCCTGCAAGTCACACTTTTATGAAAACTTGCATAACTCAAAAACTTGAGCTTTTTTCACCAAATCTGCACTAAATATAGAAAATTCAGAAGATTTCCAACCTAGAAAAGCAAGAATTATGATTCTAGCATGCATGGTTCCAAAGTTATTGTCATTATTAAATGATTGCTTTTTCGGACGTTTCAGGCGCAGATAAGCTTAAAAATGGGCTTTCCAGCCTGCAAGTCACACTTTTATGAAAACTTGCATAACTCAAAAAGTTGAGCTTTTTTCACCAAATCTGCACTAAATATAGAAAATTCAGAAGATTTCCAACCCAGGAAAGCAAGAATTATGATTCTAGCATGCATGGTTCATAAGTTATTGTCATTATTAAATGATTGCTTTTTCGGACGTTTCAGGCGCAGATAAGCTTAAAAATGGGCTTTCCAGCCTGCAAGTCACACTTTTATGAAAACTTGCATAACTCAAAAAGTTGAGTTTTTTTCACCAAATCTGCACTAAATATAGAAAATTCAGAAGATTTCCAACCCAGGAAAGCAAGATTTATGATTCTAGCATGCATGGTTCAAAAGTTATTGTCATTATTAAATGATTGCTTTTTCGGACGTTTTAGGCTCAGAGAAGTGCAAAAATGGGCTTTCCAGCCTGCAAGTCACACTTTTATGAAAACTTGCATAACTCAAAAACTTGAGCTTTTTTCACCAAATCTGCACTAAATATAGAAAATTCAGAAGATTTCCAACCCAGGAAAGCAAAATTAATGATTCTAGCATGCATGGTTCAAAAGTTATTGTCATTATTAAATGATTGCTTTTTCGGACGTTTTAGGCTCAGAGAAGTGCAAAAATGGGCTTTCCAGCCTGCAAGTCACACTTTTATGAAAACTTGCATAACTCAAAAACTTGAGCTTTTTTCACCAAATCTGCACTAAATATAGAAAATTCAGAAGATTTCCAACCCAGGAAAGCAAGAATTATGATTCTAGCATGCATGGTTCAAAAGTTATTGTCATTATGAAATGATTGCTTTTTCGGACGTTTCAGGCGCAGATAAGCTTAAAAATGGGCTTTCCAGCCTGCAAGTCACACTTTTATGAAAACTTGCATAACTCAAAAACTTGAGCTTTTTTCACCAAATCTGCACTAAATATAGAAAATTCAGAAGATTTCCAACCCAGGAAAGCAAGATTTATGATTCTAGCATGCATGGTTCAAAAGTTATTGTCATTATTAAATGATTGCTTTTTCGGACGTTTTAGGCTCAGAGAAGTGCAAAAATGGGCTTTCCAGCCTGCAAGTCACACTTTTATGAAAACTTGCATAACTCAAAAAGTTGAGCTTTTTTCACCAAATCTGCACTAAATATAGAAAATTCAGAAGATTTCCAACCTAGAAAAGCAAGAATTATGATTCTAGCATGCATGGTTCCAAAGTTATTGTCATTATTAAATGATTGCTTTTTCGGACGTTTCAGGCGCAGATAAGCTTAAAAATGGGCTTTCCAGCCTGCAAGTCACACTTTTATGAAAACTTGCATAACTCAAAAAGTTGAGCTTTTTTCACCAAATCTGCACTAAATATAGAAAATTCAGAAGATTTCCAACCCAGGAAAGCAAGATTTATGATTCTAGCATGCATGGTTCAAAAGTTATTGTCATTATTAAATGTTGCTTTTTCGGACGTTTTAGGCTCAGAGAAGTGCAAAAATGGGCTTTCCAGCCTGCAAGTCACACTTTTATGAAAACTTGCATAACTCAAAAACTTGAGCTTTTTTCACCAAATCTGCACTAAATATAGAAAATTCAGAAGATTTCCAACCTAGAAAAGCAAGAATTATGATTCCAGCATGCATGGTTCCAAAGTTATTGTCATTATTAAATGATTGCTTTTTCGGACGTTTCAGGCGCAGATAAGCTTAAAAATGGGCTTTCCAGCCTGCAAGTCACACTTTTATGAAAACTTGCATAACTCAAAAAGTTGAGCTTTTTTCACCAAATCTGCACTAAATATAGAAAATTCAGAAGATTTCCAACCCAGGAAAGCAAGAATTATGATTCTAGCATGCATGGTTCAAAAGTTATTGTCATTATTAAATGATTGCTTTTTCGGACGTTTCAGGCGCAGATAAGCTTAAAAATGGGCTTTCCAGCCTGCAAGTCACACTTTTATGAAAACTTGCATAACTCAAAAAGTTGAGTTTTTTTCACCAAATCTGCACTAAATATAGAAAATTCAGAAGATTTCCAACCTAGAAAAGCAAGAATTATGATTCTAGCATGCATGGTTCCAAAGTTATTGTCATGATTAAATGATTGCTTTTTCGGACGTTTCAGGCGCAGATAAGCTTAAAAATGGGCTTTCCAGCCTGCAAGTCACACTTTTATGAAAACTTGCATAACTCAAAAACTTGAGCTTTTTTCACCAAATCTGCACTAAATATAGAAAATTCAGAAGATTTCCAACCTAGAAAAGCAAGAATTATGATTCTAGCATGCATGGTTCCAAAGTTATTGTCATTATTAAATGATTGCTTTTTCGGACGTTTCAGGCGCAGATAAGCTTAAAAATGGGCTTTCCAGCCTGCAAGTCACACTTTTATGAAAACTTGCATAACTCAAAAAGTTGAGCTTTTTTCACCAAATCTGCACTAAATATAGAAAATTCAGAAGATTTCCAACCCAGGAAAGCAAGAATTATGATTCTAGCATGCATGGTTCAAAAGTTATTGTCATTATTAAATGATTGCTTTTTCGGACGTTTCAGGCGCAGATAAGCTTAAAAATGGGCTTTCCAGCCTGCAAGTCACACTTTTATGAAAACTTGCATAACTCAAAAAGTTGAGTTTTTTTCACCAAATCTGCACTAAATATAGAAAATTCAGAAGATTTCCAACCCAGGAAAGCAAGATTTATGATTCTAGCATGCATGGTTCAAAAGTTATTGTCATTATTAAATGATTGCTTTTTCGGACGTTTTAGGCTCAGAGAAGTGCAAAAATGGGCTTTCCAGCCTGCAAGTCACACTTTTATGAAAACTTGCATAACTCAAAAACTTGAGCTTTTTTCACCAAATCTGCACTAAATATAGAAAATTCAGAAGATTTCCAACCCAGGAAAGCAAAATTAATGATTCTAGCATGCATGGTTCAAAAGTTATTGTCATTATTAAATGATTGCTTTTTCGGACGTTTTAGGCTCAGAGAAGTGCAAAAATGGGCTTTCCAGCCTGCAAGTCACACTTTTATGAAAACTTGCATAACTCAAAAACTTGAGCTTTTTTCACCAAATCTGCACTAAATATAGAAAATTCAGAAGATTTCCAACCTAGAAAAGCAAGAATTATGATTCTAGCATGCATGGTTCCAAAGTTATTGTCATTATTAAATGATTGCTTTTTCGGACGTTTCAGGCGCAGATAAGCTTAAAAATGGGCTTTCCAGCCTGCAAGTCACACTTTTATGAAAACTTGCATAACTCAAAAAGTTGAGCTTTTTTCACCAAATCTGCACTAAATATAGAAAATTCAGAAGATTTCCAACCCAGGAAAGCAAGAATTATGATTCTAGCATGCATGGTTCAAAAGTTATTGTCATTATTAAATGATTGCTTTTTCGGACGTTTCAGGCGCAGATAAGCTTAAAAATGGGCTTTCCAGCCTGCAAGTCACACTTTTATAAAAACTTGCATAACTCAAAAAGTTGAGCTTTTTTCACCAAATCTGCACTAAATATAGAAAATTCAGAAGATTTCCAACCCAGGAAAGCAAGATTTATGATTCTAGCATGCATGGTTCAAAAGTTATTGTCATTATTAAATGATTGCTTTTTCGGACGTTTTAGGCTCAGAGAAGTGCAAAAATGGGCTTTCCAGCCTGCAAGTCACACTTTTATGAAAACTTGCATAACTCAAAAACTTGAGCTTTTTTCACCAAATCTGCACTAAATATAGAAAATTCAGAAGATTTCCAACCTAGAAAAGCAAGAATTATGATTCTAGCATGCATGGTTCCAAAGTTATTGTCATGATTAAATGATTGCTTTTTCGGACGTTTCAGGCGCAGATAAGCTTAAAAATGGGCTTTCCAGCCTGCAAGTCACACTTTTATGAAAACTTGCATAACTCAAAAACTTGAGCTTTTTTCACCAAATCTGCACTAAATATAGAAAATTCAGAAGATTTCCAACCTAGAAAAGCAAGAATTATGATTCTAGCATGCATGGTTCCAAAGTTATTGTCATTATTAAATGATTGCTTTTTCGGACGTTTCAGGCGCAGATAAGCTTAAAAATGGGCTTTCCAGCCTGCAAGTCACACTTTTATGAAAACTTGCATAACTCAAAAAGTTGAGCTTTTTTCACCAAATCTGCACTAAATATAGAAAATTCAGAAGATTTCCAACCCAGGAAAGCAAGAATTATGATTCTAGCATGCATGGTTCATAAGTTATTGTCATTATTAAATGATTGCTTTTTCGGACGTTTCAGGCGCAGATAAGCTTAAAAATGGGCTTTCCAGCCTGCAAGTCACACTTTTATGAAAACTTGCATAACTCAAAAAGTTGAGTTTTTTTCACCAAATCTGCACTAAATATAGAAAATTCAGAAGATTTCCAACCCAGGAAAGCAAGATTTATGATTCTAGCATGCATGGTTCAAAAGTTATTGTCATTATTAAATGATTGCTTTTTCGGACGTTTTAGGCTCAGAGAAGTGCAAAAATGGGCTTTCCAGCCTGCAAGTCACACTTTTATGAAAACTTGCATAACTCAAAAACTTGAGCTTTTTTCACCAAATCTGCACTAAATATAGAAAATTCAGAAGATTTCCAACCCAGGAAAGCAAAATTAATGATTCTAGCATGCATGGTTCAAAAGTTATTGTCATTATTAAATGATTGCTTTTTCGGACGTTTTAGGCTCAGAGAAGTGCAAAAATGGGCTTTCCAGCCTGCAAGTCACACTTTTATGAAAACTTGCATAACTCAAAAACTTGAGCTTTTTTCACCAAATCTGCACTAAATATAGAAAATTCAGAAGATTTCCAACCTAGAAAAGCAAGAATTATGATTCTAGCATGCATGGTTCCAAAGTTATTGTCATTATTAAATGATTGCTTTTTCGGACGTTTCAGGCGCAGATAAGCTTAAAAATGGGCTTTCCAGCCTGCAAGTCACACTTTTATGAAAACTTGCATAACTCAAAAAGTTGAGTTTTTTTTCACCAAATCTGCACTAAATATAGAAAATTCAGAAGATTTCCAACCCAGGAAAGCAAGATTTATGATTCTAGCATGCATGGTTCAAAAGTTATTGTCATTATTAAATGATTGCTTTTTCGGACGTTTTAGGCTCAGAGAAGTGCAAAAATGGGCTTTCCAGCCTGCAAGTCACACTTTTATGAAAACTTGCATAACTCAAAAAGTTGAGCTTTTTTCACCAAATCTGCACTAAATATAGAAAATTCAGAAGATTTCCAACCCAGGAAAGCAAAATTTATGATCCTAGCATGCATGGTTCAAAAGTTATTGTCATTATTAAATGATTGCTTTTTCGGACGTTTTAGGCTCAGAGAAGTGCAAAAATGGGCTTTCCAGCCTGCAAGTCACACTTTTATGAAAACTTGCATAACTCAAAAACTTGAGCTTTTTTCACCAAATCTGCACTAAATATAGAAAATTCAGAAGATTTCCAACCCAGGAAAGCAAGAATTATGATTCTAGCATGCATGGTTCAAAAGTTATTGTCATTATTAAATGATTGCTTTTTCGGACGTTTCAGGCGCAGATAAGCTTAAAAATGGGCTTTCCAGCCTGCAAGTCACACTTTTATGAAAACTTGCATAACTCAAAAAGTTGACCTTTTTTCACCAAATCTGCACTAAATATAGAAAATTCAGAAGATTTCCAACCCAGGAAAGCAAGATTTATGATTCTAGCATGCATGGTTCAAAAGTTATTGTCATTATTAAATGATTGCTTTTTCGGACGTTTTAGGCTCAGAGAAGTGCAAAAATGGGCTTTCCAGCCTGCAAGTCACACTTTTATGAAAACTTGCATAACTCAAAAAGTTGAGCTTTTTTCACCAAATCTGCACTAAATATAGAAAATTCAGAAGATTTCCAACCTAGAAAAGCAAGAATTATGATTCTAGCATGCATGGTTCCAAAGTTATTGTCATTATTAAATGATTGCTTTTTCGGACGTTTCAGGCGCAGATAAGCTTAAAAATGGGCTTTCCAGCCTGCAAGTCACACTTTTATGAAAACTTGCATAACTCAAAAAGTTGAGCTTTTTTCACCAAATCTGCACTAAATATAGAAAATTCAGAAGATTTCCAACCCAGGAAAGCAAGAATTATGATTCTAGCATGCATGGTTCAAAGTTATTGTCATTATTAAATGATTGCTTTTTCGGACGTTTCAGGCGCAGATAAGCTTAAAAATGGGCTTTCCAGCCTGCAAGTCACACTTTTATGAAAACTTGCATAACTCAAAAAGTTGAGTTTTTTTCACCAAATCTGCACTAAATATAGAAAATTCAGAAGATTTCCAACCCAGGAAAGCAAGATTTATGATTCTAGCATGCATGATTCAAAAGTTATTGTCATTATTAAATGATTGCTTTTTCGGACGTTTTAGGCTCAGAGAAGTGCAAAAATGGGCTTTCCAGCCTGCAAGTCACACTTTTATGAAAACTTGCATAACTCAAAAACTTGAGCTTTTTTCACCAAATCTGCACTAAATATAGAAAATTCAGAAGATTTCCAACCTAGAAAAGCAAGAATTATGATTCTAGCATGCATGGTTCCAAAGTTATTGTCATTATTAAATGATTGCTTTTTCGGACGTTTCAGGCGCAGATAAGCTTAAAAATGGGCTTTCCAGCCTGCAAGTCACACTTTTATGAAAACTTGCATAACTCAAAAAGTTGAGCTTTTTTCACCAAATCTGCACTAAATATAGAAAATTCAGAAGATTTCCAACCCAGGAAAGCAAGAATTATGATTCTAGCATGCATGGTTCAAAAGTTATTGTCATTATTAAATGATTGCTTTTTCGGACGTTTCAGGCGCAGATAAGCTTAAAAATGGGCTTTCCAGCCTGCAAGTCACACTTTTATGAAAACTTGCATAACTCAAAAAGTTGAGCTTTTTTCACCAAATCTGCACTAAATATAGAAAATTCAGAAGATTTCCAACCCAGGAAAGCAAGATTTATGATTCTAGCATGCATGGTTCAAAAGTTATTGTCATTATTAAATGATTGCTTTTTCGGACGTTTTAGGCTCAGAGAAGTGCAAAAATGGGCTTTCCAGCCTGCAAGTCACACTTTTATGAAAACTTGCATAACTCAAAAACTTGAGCTTTTTTCACCAAATCTGCACTAAATATAGAAAATTCAGAAGATTTCCAACCTAGAAAAGCAAGAATTATGATTCTAGCATGCATGGTTCCAAAGTTATTGTCATGATTAAATGATTGCTTTTTCGGACGTTTCAGGCGCAGATAAGCTTAAAAATGGGCTTTCCAGCCTGCAAGTCACACTTTTATGAAAACTTGCATAACTCAAAAAGTTGAGCTTTTTTCACCAAATCTGCACTAAATATAGATAATTCAGAAGATTTCCAACCTAGAAAAGCAAGAATTATGATTCTAGCATGCATGGTTCCAAAGTTATTGTCATTATTAAATGATTGCTTTTTCGGACGTTTCAGGCGCAGATAAGCTTAAAAATGGGCTTTCCAGCCTGCAAGTCACACTTTTATGAAAACTTGCATAACTCAAAAAGTTGAGCTTTTTTCACCAAATCTGCACTAAATATAGAAAATTCAGAAGATTTCCAACCCAGGAAAGCAAGAATTATGATTCTAGCATGCATGGTTCAAAAGTTATTGTCATTATTAAATGATTGCTTTTTCGGACGTTTCAGGCGCAGATAAGCTTAAAAATGGGCTTTCCAGCCTGCAAGTCACACTTTTATGAAAACTTGCATAACTCAAAAAGTTGAGCTTTTTTCACCAAATCTGCACTAAATATAGAAAATTCAGAAGATTTCCAACCCAGGAAAGCAAGATTTATGATTCTAGCATGCATGGTTCAAAAGTTATTGTCATTATTAAATGATTGCTTTTTCGGACGTTTTAGGCTCAGAGAAGTGCAAAAATGGGCTTTCCAGCCTGCAAGTCACACTTTTATGAAAACTTGCATAACTCAAAAACTTGAGCTTTTTTCACCAAATCTGCACTAAATATAGAAAATTCAGAAGATTTCCAACCTAGAAAAGCAAGAATTATGATTCTAGCATGCATGGTTCCAAAGTTATTGTCATTATTAAATGATTGCTTTTTCGGACGTTTCAGGCGCAGATAAGCTTAAAATGGGCTTTCCAGCCTGCAAGTCACACTTTTATGAAAACTTGCATAACTCAAAAAGTTGAGCTTTTTTCACCAAATCTGCACTAAATATAGAAAATTCAGAAGATTTCCAACCCAGGAAAGCAAGAATTATGATTCTAGTATGCATGGTTCAAAAGTTATTGTCATTATTAAATGATTGCTTTTTCGGACGTTTCAGGCGCAGATAAGCTTAAAAATGGGCTTTCCAGCCTGCAAGTCACACTTTTATGAAAACTTGCATAACTCAAAAAGTTGAGCTTTTTTCACCAAATCTGCACTAAATATAGAAAATTCAGAAGATTTCCAACCCAGGAAAGCAAGATTTATGATTCTAGCATGCATGGTTCAAAAGTTATTGTCATTATTAAATGATTGCTTTTTCGGACGTTTTAGGCTCAGAGAAGTGCAAAAATGGGCTTTCCAGCCTGCAAGTCACACTTTTATGAAAACTTGCATAACTCAAAAAGTTGAGCTTTTTTCACCAAATCTGCACTAAATATAGAAAATTCAGAAGATTTCCAACCCAGGAAAGCAAGATTTATGATTCTAGCATGCATGGTTCAAAAGTTATTGTCATTATTAAATGATTGCTTTTTCGGACGTTTTAGGCTCAGAGAAGTGCAAAAATGGGCTTTCCAGCCTCCAAGTCACACTTTTATGAAAACTTGCATAACTCAAAAACTTGAGCTTTTTTCACCAAATCTGCACTAAATATAGAAAATTCAGAAGATTTCCAACCTAGAAAAGCAAGAATTATGATTCTAGCATGCATGGTTCCAAAGTTATTGTCATTATTAAATGATTGCTTTTTCGGACGTTTCAGGCGCAGATAAGCTTAAAAATGGGCTTTCCAGCCTGCAAGTCACACTTTTATGAAAACTTGCATAACTCAAAAAGTTGAGCTTTTTTCACCAAATCTGCACTAAATGTAGAAAATTCAGAAGATTTCCAACCCAGGAAAGCAAGAATTATGATTCTAGCATGCATGGTTCAAAAGTTATTGTCATTATTAAATGATTGCTTTTTCGGACGTTTCAGGCAGAGTAAA
>NW_028283234.1:0-36738 GCF_059441175.1 Urocampus carinirostris
TGGTATGTCCAAAATATCGAAAAATACGTAAGGGGGGGTAGTGTGTCGAAAATGTGGAAAAATACGTAAGGGGGGGTAGTGTGTCGAAAATATCGAAAATACGTAAGGGGGGTAGTGTGTCGAAAATGTGGAAAAAAAACAAAGGGGTTAGTATGTCGAAAATATCGAAAAATACGTAAGGGGGGGTAGTGTGTCGAAAATGTTGAAAAAAAACAAAGTGGTTAGTATGTCGAAAATATGGAAAAATACGTAAGGGGGGGTAGTGTGTCGAAAATTTGGAAAAAAAACAAAGGGGTTAGTATGTCGAAAATATCGAAAAATACGTAAGGGGGGGTAGTGTGTCGAAAATGTGGAAAAAAACAAAGGGGTTAGTATGTCGAAAATATCGAAAAATATGTAAGGGGGGGTAGTGTGTCGAAAATTTGGAAAAAAAACAAAGGGGTTAGTATGTCGAAAATATCGAAAAATACGTAAGGGGGGGTAGTGTGTCGAAAATGTTGAAAAAAAACAAAGTGGTTAGTATGTCGAAAATATGGAAAAATACGTAAGGGGGGGTAGTGTGTCGAAAATTTGGAAAAAAAACAAAGGGGTTAGTATGTCGAAAATATCGAAAAATACGTAAGGGGGGGTAGTGTGTCGAAAATGTGGAAAAAAAACAAAGGGGTTAGTATGTCGAAAATATCGAAAAATACGTAAGGGGGGGGTAGTGTGTCAAAAATGTGGAAAAAAAACAAAGGGGTTAATATGTCGAAAATATCAAAAAATACGTAAGGGGGGGGGGTAGTGTGTCGAAAATATCGAAAAAAAACAAAAGGGTTTAGTATGTCGAAAATATCGAAAAATACGTAAGGGGGGGTAGTGTGTCGAAAATGTGGAAAAAAAACAAAGGGGTTAGTATGTCGAAAATATCGAAAAATACGTAAGGGGGGGTAGTGTGTCGAAAATGTTGAAAAAAAACAAAGGGGTGAGTATGTCGAAAATATGGAAAAATACGTAAGGGGGGGTAGTGTGTCGAAAATGTGGAAAAAAAACAAAGGGGTTAGTATGTCGAAAATATCGAAAAATACGTAAGGGGGGGTAGTGTGTCGAAAATTTGGAAAAAAAACAAAGGGTTTAGTATGTCGAAAATATATAAAAATACGTAAGGGGGGGTAGTGTGTCAAAAATGTGGAAAAAAAACAAAGGGGTTAGTATGTCGAAAATATCGAAAAATACGTAAGGGGGGGGGTAGTGTGTCGAAAATGTTGAAAAAAAACAAAGGGGTGAGTATGTCGAAAATATGGAAAAATACGTAAGGGGGGGTAGTGTGTCGAAAATGTTGAAAAAAAACAAAGGGGTTAGTATGTCGAAAATATGGAAAAATACGTAAGGGGGGGTAATGTGTCGAAAATATGGAAAAAAAAACAAAGGGGTTAATATGTCGAAAATATCAAAAAATACGTAAGGGGGGGTAGTGTGTCGAAAATATCGAAAATACGTAACGGGGGGTAGTGTGTCGAAAATGTGGAAAAATACGTAAGGGGGGGTAGTGTGTCGAAAATATCGAAAATACGTAAGGGGGGGTAGTGTGTCGAAAATGTGGAAAAAAAACAAAGGGGTTAGTATGTCGAAAATATCGAAAAATACGTAAGGGGGGGTAGTGTGTCGAAAATGTGGAAAAATACGTAAGGGGGGGTAGTGTGTCGAAAATATCGAAAATACGTAAGGGGGGGTAGTGTGTCGAAAATGTGGAAAAAAAACAAAAGGGTTTAGTATGTCGAAAATATCGAAAAATACGTAAGGGGGGGTAGTGTGTCGAAAATGTGGAAAAAAAACAAAGGGGTTATTATGTCGAAAATATCGAAAAATACGTAAGGGGGGGTAGTGTGTCGAAAATGTGGAAAAAAAACAAAGGGGTTAGTATGTCGAAAATATCGAAAAATACGTAAGGGGGGGGTAGTGTGTCGAAAATGTGGAAAAAAAACAAAGGGGTTAGTATGTCGAAAATATCGAAAAATACGTAAGGGGGGGGTAGTGTGTCGAAAATGTGGAAAAAAAACAAAGGGGTTAGTATGTCGAAAATATCGAAAAATACGTAAGGGGGGGTAGTGTGTCGAAAAATTGGAAAAAAAACAAAGGGGTTAGTATGTCGAAAATATCGAAAAATATGTAAGGGGGGGTAGTGTGTCGAAAATTTGGAAAAAAACAAAGGGGTTAGTATGTCGAAAATATGGAAAAATACGTAAGGGGGGGGTAGTGTGTCGAAAATATGGAAAAATACGTAAGGGGGGGTAGTGTGTCGAAAATGTGGAAAAATACGTAAGGGGGGGTAGTGTGTCGAAAATATCGAAAATACGTAAGGGGGGGTAGTGTGTCGAAAATGTGGAAAAAAAACAAAGGGGTGAGTATGTCGAAAATATCGAAAAATACGTAAGGGGGGGGTAGTGTGTCGAAAATGTTGAAAAAAAACAAAGGGGTTAGTATGTCGAAAATATGGAAAAATACGTAAGGGGGGGGTAATGTGTCGAAAATATGGAAAAAAAAACAAAGGGATTAGTATGTCGAAAATATGGAAAAATACGTAAGGGGGGGGTACTTTGTCGAAAATGTGGAAAAAAAACAAAGGGGTTAGTATGTCGAAAATATCGAAAAATACGTAAGGGGGGGTAGTGTGTCGAAAAAATGGAAAAAAACAAAGGGGTTAGTATGTCGAAAATATCGAAAAATACGTAAGGGGGGGTAGTGTGTCGAAAATGTGGAAAAAAAACAAAGGGGTTAGTATGTCGAAAATATCGAAAAATACGTAAGGGGGGGTAGTGTGTCGAAAATTTGGAAAAAAAACAAAGGGGTTAGTATGTCGAAAATATCGAAAAATACGTAAGGGGGGTAGTGTGTCGAAAATGTGGAAAAAAAACAAAGGGGTTAGTATGTCGAAAATATCGAAAAATACGTAAGGGGGGGTAGTGTGTCGAAAATTTGGAAAAAAAACAAAGGGGTTAGTATGTCGAAAATATCGAAAAATACGTAAGGGGGGGGTAGTGTGTCGAAAATATCAAAAAAAAAACAAAAGGGGTTAGTATGTCGAAAATATGGAAAAATACGTAAGGGGGGGTAATGTGTCGAAAATATGGAAAAAAAACAAAGGGGTTAGTATGTCGAAAATATGGAAAAATACGTAAGGGGGGGTAGTGTGTCGAAAATGTGGAAAAAAAACAAAGGGGTTAGTATGTCGAAAATATCGAAAAATACGTAAGGGGGGGTAGTGTGTCGAAAAAGTGGAAAAAAAACAAAGGGGTTAGTATGTCGAAAATATCGAAAAATACGTAAGGGGGGTAGTGTGTCGAAAATTTGGAAAAAAAACAAAGGGTTTAGTATGTCGAAAATATATAAAAATACGTAAGGGGGGGTAGTGTGTCAAAAATATGGAAAAAAAACAAAGGGGTTAGTATGTCGTAAATATGGAAAAATACGTAAGGGGGGGTAGTGTGTCGAAAATGTGAAAAAAAAAACAAAGGGGTTAGTATGTCGAAAATATCGAAAAATAAGTAAGGGGGGGTAGTGTGTCGAAAATGTGGAAAAAAAACAAAGGGGTTATTATGTCGAAAATATCGAAAAATACGTAAGGGGGGGTAGTGTGTCGAAAATGTGGAAAAAAAAACAAAGGGGTTATTATGTCGAAAATATCGAAAAATACGTAAGGGGGGGTAGTGTGTCGAAAATGTGGAAAAAAAAACAAAGGGGTTATTATGTCGAAAATATTGAAAAATACGTAAGGGGGGGTAGTGTGTCGAAAATGTGGAAAAAAAACAAAGGGTTAGTATGTCGAAAATATCGAAAAATACGTAAGGGGGGGGTAGTGTGTCGAAAATGTGGAAAAAAAAACAAAGGGGTTATTATGTCGAAAATATCGAAAAATACGTAAGGGGGGGTAGTGTGTCGAAAATGTGGAAAAAAAAACAAAGGGGTTATTATGTCGAAAATATCGAAAAATACGTAAGGGGGGGTAGTGTGTCGAAAATGTGGAAAAAAAACAAAGGGGTTAGTATGTCGAAAATATCGAAAAATAAGTAAGGGGGGGTAGTGTGTCGAAAATGTGGAAAAAAAACAAAGGGGTTATTATGTCGAAAATATCGAAAAATACGTAAGGTGGGGTAGTGTGTCGAAAATGTGGAAAAAAAACAAAGGGGTTAGTATGTCGAAAATATCGAAAAATACGTAAGGGGGGGTAGTGTGTCGAAAATATCGAAAAATACGTAAGGGGGGGTAGTGTGTCGAAAATATCAAAAAAAAAACAAAAGGGTTTAGTATGTCGAAAATATCGAAAAATACGTAAGGGGGGGTAGTGTGTCGAAAATGTTGAAAAAAAACAAAGGGGTTAGTATGTCGAAAATATGGAAAAATACCTAAGGGGGGGTAGTGTGTCGAAAATGTGGAAAAAAAACAAAGGGGTTAGTATGTCGAAAATATCGAAAAATACGTAAGGGGGGGTAGTGTGTCGAAAATGTTGAAAAAAAACAAAGGGGTTAGTATGTCGAAAATATGGAAAAATACGTAAGGGGGGTAGTGTGTCGAAAATGTGGAAAAAAAACAAAGGGGTTAGTATGTCGAAAATATCGAAAAACACGTAAGAGGGGGTAGTGTGTCGAAAAATTGGAAAAAAAACAAAGGGGTTAGTATGTCGAAAATATCGAAAAATATGTAAGGGGGGGTAGTGTGTCGAAAATTTGGAAAAAAAACAAAGGGGTTAGTATGTCGAAAATATCGAAAAATACGTAAGGGGGGGTAGTGTGTCGAAAATGTGGAAAAAAAACAAAGGGGTTAGTATGTCGAAAATATCGAAAAATACGTAAGGGGGGGTAGTGTGTCGAAAATGTGGAAAAAAAACAAAGGGGTTAGTATGTCGAAAATATCGAAAAATACGTAAGGGGGGGTAGTGTGTCGAAAATGTGGAAAAAAAACAAAGGTTAGTATGTCGAAAATATCGAAAAATACGTAAGGGGGGGTAGTGTGTCGAAAATGTTGAAAAAAAACAAAGTGGTTAGTATGTCGAAAATATGGAAAAATACGTAAGGGGGGGTAGTGTGTCGAAAATTTGGAAAAAAAACAAAGGGGTTAGTATGTCGAAAATATCGAAAAATACGTAAGGGGGGGTAGTGTGTCGAAAAAGTGGAAAAAAAACAAAGGGGTTAGTATGTCGAAAATATCGAAAAATACGTAAGGGGGGGTAGTGTGTCGAAAATGTGGAAAAAAAACAAAGGGGTTAGTATGTCGAAAATATCGAAAAATACGTAAGGGGGGGTAGTGTGTCGAAAATGTGGAAAAAAAACAAAGGGGTTAGTATGTCGAAAATATCGAAAAATACGTAAGGGGGGGTAGTGTGTCGAAAATGTGGAAAAAAAACAAAGGGGTTAGTATGTCGAAAATATCGAAAAATATGTAAGGGGGGGTAGTGTGTCGAAAATTTGGAAAAAAAACAAAGGGGTTAGTATGTCGAAAATATCGAAAAATACGTAAGGGGGGGTAGTGTGTCGAAAATGTTGAAAAAAATCAAAGTGGTTAGTATGTCGAAAATATGGAAAAATACGTAAGGGGGGGTAGTGTGTCGAAAATTTGGAAAAAAAACAAAGGGGTTAGTATGTCGAAAATATCGAAAATACGTAAGGGGGGGTAGTGTGTCGAAAATGTGGAAAAAAAACAAAGGGGTTAGTATGTCGAAAATATCGAAAAATACGTAAGGGGGGGTAGTGTGTTGAAAATGTTGAAAAAAAACAAAGGGGTTAGTATGTCGAAAATATGGAAAAATACGTAAGGGGGGGTAGTGTGTCGAAAATGTGGAAAAAAAAACAAAGGGGTTAATATGTCGAAAATATCAAAAAATACGTAAGGGGGGGTAGTGTGTCGAAAATATCGAAAATACGTAAGGGGGGGTAGTGTGTCGAAAATGTGGAAAAATACGTAAGGGGGGGTAGTGTGTCGAAAATATCGAAAATACGTAAGGGGGGGTAGTGTGTCGAAAATGTGGAAAAAAAACAAAGGGGTTGGTATGTCGAAAATATCGAAAAATACGTAAGGGGGGGTAGTGTGTCGAAAATGTGGAAAAATACGTAAGGGGGGGTAGTGTGTCGAAAATATCGAAAATACGTAAGGGGGGGTAGTGTGTCGAAAATGTGGAAAAAAAACAAAGGGGTTAGTATGTCGAAAATATCGAAAAATACGTAAGGGGGGGTAGTGTGTCGAAAATGTTGAAAAAAAACAAAGTGGTTAGTATGTCGAAAATATGGAAAAATACGTAAGGGGGGGTAGTGTGTCGAAAATTTGGAAAAAAAACAAAGGGGTTAGTATGTCGAAAATATCGAAAAATACGTAAGGGGGGTAGTGTGTCGAAAAAGTGGAAAAAAAACAAAGGGGTTAGTATGTCGAAAATATCGAAAAATAAGTAAGGGGGGGTAGTGTGTCGAAAATGTGGAAAAAAAACAAAGGGGTTAGTATGTCGAAAATATCGAAAAATACGTAAGGGGGGTAGTGTGTCGAAAATGTGGAAAAAAACAAAGGGGTTAGTATGTCGAAAATATCGAAAAATATGTAAGGGGGGGTAGTGTGTCGAAAATTTGGAAAAAAAACAAAGGGGTTAGTATGTCGAAAATATCGAAAAATACGTAAGGGGGGGTAGTGTGTCGAAAATGTTGAAAAAAAACAAAGTGGTTAGTATGTCGAAAATATGGAAAAATACGTAAGGGGGGGTAGTGTGTCGAAAATTTGGAAAAAAAACAAAGGGGTTAGTATGTCGAAAATATCGAAAAATACGTAAGGGGGGGTAGTGTGTCGAAAATGTGGAAAAAAAACAAAGGGGTTAGTATGTCGAAAATATCGAAAAATACGTAAGGGGGGGTAGTGTGTCAAAAATGTGGAAAAAAAACAAAGGGGTTAATATGTCGAAAATATCAAAAAATACGTAAGGGGGGGGGGGTAGTGTGTCGAAAATATCGAAAAAAAACAAAAGGGTTTAGTATGTCGAAAATATCGAAAAATACGTAAGGGGGGGTAGTGTGTCGAAAATGTGGAAAAAAAACAAAGGGGTTAGTATGTCGAAAATATCGAAAAATACGTAAGGGGGGGTAGTGTGTCGAAAAAATGGAAAAAAAAAAAAAACAAAGGGGTTAGTATGTCGAAAATATCGAAAAATACGTAAGGGGGGGTAGTGTGTCGAAAATTTGGAAAAAAAACAAAGGGGTTAGTATGTCGAAAATATCGAAAAATACGTAAGGGGGGGGTAGTGTGTCGAAAAAATGGAAAAAAAACAAAGGGGTTAGTATGTCGAAAATATCGAAAAATACGTAAGGGGGGTAGTGTGTCGAAAATGTGGAAAAAAAAACAAAGGGGTTAGTATGTCGAAAATATCGAAAAATACGTAAGGGGGGGTAGTGTGTCGAAAATGTGGAAAAAAAACAAAGGGGTTAGTATGTCGAAAATATCGAAAAATACGTAAGGGGGGGGTAGTGTGTCGAAAATGTGGAAAAAAACAAAGGGGTTAGTATGTCGAAAATATCGAAAAATACGTAAGGGGGGGTAGTGTGTCGAAAATGTGGAAAAAAAACAAAGGGGTTAGTATGTCGAAATATCGAAAAATACGTAAGGGGGGGGTAGTGTGTCGAAAATTTGGAAAAAAAACAAAGGGGTTAGTATGTCGAAAATATCGAAAAATACGTAAGGGGGGGTAGTGTGTCGAAAAAGTGGAAAAAAAACAAAGGGGTTAGTATGTCGAAAATATCGAAAAATACGTAAGGGGGGGTAGTGTGTCGAAAATGTGGAAAAAAACAAAGGGGTTAGTATGTCGAAAATATCGAAAAATACGTAAGGGGGGGTAGTGTGTCGAAAATGTGGAAAAAAAACAAAGGGGTTAGTATGTCGAAAATATCGAAAAATACGTAAGGGGGGGTAGTGTGTCGAAAATTTGGAAAAAAAACAAAGGTGTTAGTATGTCGAAAATATCGAAAAATACGTAAGGGGGGGTAGTGTGTCGAAAATTTGGAAAAAAAACATAGGGTTTAGTATGTCGAAAATATATAAAAATACGTAAGGGGGGGTAGTGTGTCAAAAATATGGAAAAAAAACAAAGGGGTTAGTATGTCGTAAATATGGAAAAATACGTAAGGGGGGGTAGTGTGTCGAAAATGTGGAAAAAAAAACAAAGGGGTTAGTATGTCGAAAATATGGAAAAATACGTAAGGGGGGGTAGTGTGTCGAAAATGTGGAAAAAAACCAAAGGGGTTAGTATGTCGAAAATATCGAAAAATACGTAAGGGGGGGTAGTGTGTCGAAAATGTGGAAAAAAAACAAAGGGGTTAGTATGTCGAAAATATCGAAAAATACGTAAGGGGGGGTAGTGTGTCGAAAATGTTGAAAAAAAACAAAGGGGTGAGTATGTCGAAAATATGGAAAAATACGTAAGGGGGGGTAGTGTGTCGAAAATGTTGAAAAAAAACAAAGGGGTTAGTATGTCGAAAATATGGAAAAATACGTAAGGGGGGGTAATGTGTCGAAAATATGGAAAAAAAAACAAAGGGGTTAATATGTCGAAAATATCAAAAAATACGTAAGGGGGGGTAGTGTGTCGAAAATATCGAAAATACGTAACGGGGGGTAGTGTGTCGAAAATGTGGAAAAATACGTAAGGGGGTGTAGTGTGTCGAAAATATCGAAAATACGTAAGGGGGGGTAGTGTGTCGAAAATGTGGAAAAAAAACAAAGGGGTTAGTATGTCGAAAATATCGAAAAATACGTAAGGGGGGGTAGTGTGTCGAAAATGTGGAAAAATACGTAAGGGGGGGTAGTGTGTCGAAAATATCGAAAATACGTAAGGGGGGGTAGTGTGTCGAAAATGTGGAAAAAAAACAAAGGGGTTAGTATGTCGAAAATATCGAAAAATACGTAAGGGGGGGTAGTGTGTCGAAAATGTGGAAAAAAAATAAAGGGGTTAGTATGTCGAAAATATCGAAAAATACGTAAGGGGGGGTAGTATGTCGAAAATGTGGAAAAAAAACAAAGGGTTTAGTATGTCGAAAATATCGAAAAATACGTAAGGGGGGGTAGTGTGTCGAAAATGTTGAAAAAAAACAAAAGGGTTAGTATGTCGAAAATATCGAAAAATACGTAAGGGGGGTAGTGTGTCGAAAATGTGGAAAAAAAACAAAGGGGTTAATATGTCGAAAATATCAAAAAATACGTAAGGGGGGGTAGTGTGTCGAAAATATCGAAAAAAAACAAAAGCGTTTAGTATGTCGAAAATATCGAAAAATACGTAAGGGGGGGTAGTGTGTCGAAAATGTGGAAAAAAAACAAAGGGGTTATTATGTCGAAAATATCGAAAAATACGTAAAGGGGGGTAGTGTGTCGAAAATGTGGAAAAAAAACAAAGGGGTTAGTATGTCGAAAATATCGAAAAATACGTAAGGGGGGGTAGTGTGTCGAAAATGTGGAAAAAAAACAAAGGGGTTAGTATGTCGAAAATATCGAAAAATACGTAAGGGGGGGTAGTGTGTCGAAAATGTGGAAAAAAAACAAAGGGGTTAGTATGTCGAAAATATCGAAAAATACGTAAGGGGGGGTAGTGTGTCGAAAAATTGGAAAAAAAACAAAGGGGTTAGTATGTCGAAAATATCGAAAAATATGTAAGGGGGGGTAGTGTGTCGAAAATTTGGAAAAAAACAAAGGGGTTAGTATGTCGAAAATATGGAAAAATACGTAAGGGGGGGTAGTGTGTCGAAAATATGGAAAAATACGTAAGGGGGGGTAGTGTGTCGAAAATGTGGAAAAATACGTAAGGGGGGGCAGTGTGTCGAAAATATCGAAAATACGTAAGGGGGGGTAGTGTGTCGAAAATGTGGAAAAAAAACAAAGGGGTGAGTATGTCGAAAATATCGAAAAATACGTAAGGGGGGGTAGTGTGTCGAAAATGTTGAAAAAAAACAAAGGGGTTAGTATGTCGAAAATATGGAAAAATACGTAAGGGGGGGTAATGTGTCGAAAATATGGAAAAAAAAACAAAGGGGTTAGTATGTCGAAAATATGGAAAAATACGTAAGGGGGGGTACTTTGTCGAAAATGTGGAAAAAAAACAAAGGGGTTAGTATGTCGAAAATATCGAAAAATACGTAAGGGGGGGTAGTGTGTCGAAAAAATGGAAAAAAACAAAGGGGTTAGTATGTCGAAAATATCGAAAAATACGTAAGGGGGGGTAGTGTGTCGAAAATTTGGAAAAAAAACAAAGGGGTTAGTATGTCGAAAATATCGAAAAATACGTAAGGGGGGGTAGTGTGTCGAAAAAATGGAAAAAAAACAAAGGGGTTAGTATGTCGAAAATATCGAAAAATACGTAAGGGGGGGTAGTGTGTCGAAAATGTGGAAAAAAAAACAAAGGGGTTAGTATGTCGAAAATATCGAAAAATACGTAAGGGGGGGTAGTGTGTCGAAAATGTGGAAAAAAAACAAAGGGGTTAGTATGTCGAAAATATCGAAAAATACGTAAGGGGGGGTAGTGTGTCGAAAATTTGGAAAAAAAACAAAGGGGTTAGTATGTCGAAAATATCGAAAAATACGTAAGGGGGGGGTAGTGTGTCGAAAATGTGGAAAAAAAACAAAGGGGTTAGTATGTCGAAAATATCGAAAAATACGTAAGGGGGGGTAGTGTGTCGAAAATGTGGAAAAAAAACAAAGGGGTTAGTATGTCGAAAATATCGAAAAATACGTAAGGGGGGGTAGTGTGTCGAAAATTTGGAAAAAAAACAAAGGGGTTAGTATGTCGAAAATATCGAAAAATACGTAAGGGGGGGTAGTGTGTCGAAAATATCAAAAAAAAAACAAAAGGGGTTAGTATGTCGAAAATATGGAAAAATACGTAAGGGGGGGTAGTGTGTCGAAAATGTGGAAAAAAAAACAAAGGGGTTAGTATGTCGAAAATATCGAAAAATACGTAAGGGGGGGTAGTGTGTCGAAAATGTGGAAAAAAAAACAAAGGGGTTATTATGTCGAAAATATCGAAAAATACGTAAGGGGGGGTAGTGTGTCGAAAATGTGGAAAAAAAAACAAAGGGGTTATTATGTCGAAAATATCGAAAAATACGTAAGGGGGGGTAGTGTGTCGAAAATGTGGAAAAAAACCAAAGGGGTTAGTATGTCGAAAATATCGAAAAATACGTAAGGTGGGGTAGTGTGTCGAAAATGTGGAAAAAAAACAAAGGGGTTAGTATGTCGAAAATATCGAAAAATACGTAAGGGGGGGTAGTGTGTCGAAAATATCGAAAAATACGTAAGGGGGGGTAGTGTGTCGAAAATATCAAAAAAAAAACAAAAGGGTTTAGTATGTCGAAAATATCGAAAAATACGTAAGGGGGGGTAGTGTGTCGAAAATGTTGAAAAAAAACAAAGGGGTTAGTATGTCGAAAATATGGAAAAATACCTAAGGGGGGGTAGTGTGTCGAAAATGTGGAAAAAAAACAAAGGGGTTAGTATGTCGAAAATATCGAAAAATACGTAGTAAGGGGGGGGTAGTGTGTCGAAAATGTTGAAAAAAAACAAAGGGGTTAGTATGTCGAAAATATGGAAAAATACGTAAGGGGGGGGTAGTGTGTCGAAAATGTGGAAAAAAAACAAAGGGGTTAGTATGTCGAAAATATCGAAAAACACGTAAGAGGGGGTAGTGTGTCGAAAAATTGGAAAAAAACAAAGGGGTTAGTATGTCGAAAATATCGAAAAATATGTAAGGGGGGGGTAGTGTGTCGAAAATTTGGAAAAAAAACAAAGGGGTTAGTATGTCGAAAATATCGAAAAATACGTAAGGGGGGGTAAGTGTGTCGAAAATGTTGAAAAAAAACAAAGTGGTTAGTATGTCGAAAATATGGAAAAATACGTAAGGGGGGGTAGTGTGTCGAAAATTTGGAAAAAAAACAAAGGGGTTAATATGTCGAAAATATCAAAAAATACGTAAGGGGGGGTAGTGTGTCGAAAATATCGAAAAAAAACAAAAGGGTTTAGTATGTCGAAAATATCGAAAAATACGTAAGGGGGGGGTAGTGTGTCGAAAATTTGGAAAAAAAAACAAAGGGGTTAGTATGTCGAAAATATCGAAAAATACGTAAGGGGGGTAGTGTGTCGAAAAAGTGGAAAAAAAACAAAGGGGTTAGTATGTCGAAAAATATCGAAAAATACGTAAGGGGGGGTAGTGTGTCGAAAATGTGGAAAAAAAACAAAGGGGTTAGTATGTCGAAAAATATCGAAAAATACGTAAGGGGGGGGTAGTGTGTCGAAAATGTGGAAAAAAAACAAAGGGGTTAGTATGTCGAAAATATCGAAAAATACGTAAGGGGGGGTAGTGTGTCGAAAATGTGGAAAAAAAACAAAGGGGTTAGTATGTCGAAAATATCGAAAAATATGTAAGGGGGGGGTAGTGTGTCGAAAATTTGGAAAAAAAACAAAGGGGTTAGTATGTCGAAAATATCGAAAATACGTAAGGGGGGGTAGTGTGTCGAAAATGTGGAAAAAAAACAAAGGGGTTAGTATGTCGAAAATATCGAAAAATACGTAAGGGGGGGGTAGTGTGTTGAAAATATGGAAAAATACGTAAGGGGGGGGTAGTGTGTCGAAAATGTGGAAAAATACGTAAGGGGGGGCAGTGTGTCGAAAATATCGAAAATACGTAAGGGGGGGTAGTGTGTCGAAAATGTGGAAAAAAAACAAAGGGGGTGAGTATGTCGAAAATATCGAAAAATACGTAAGGGGGGGTAGTGTGTCGAAAATGTTGAAAAAAAACAAAGGGGTTAGTATGTCGAAAATATGGAAAAATACGTAAGGGGGGGTAATGTGTCGAAAATATGGAAAAAAAAACAAAGGGGTTAGTATGTCGAAAATATGGAAAAATACGTAAGGGGGGGGTACTTTGTCGAAAATGTGGAAAAAAAACAAAGGGGTTAGTATGTCGAAAATATCGAAAAATACGTAAGGGGGGGGTAGTGTGTCGAAAAAATGGAAAAAAACAAAGGGGTTAGTATGTCGAAAATATCGAAAAATACGTAAGGGGGGGGTAGTGTGTCGAAAATTTGGAAAAAAAACAAAGGGGTTAGTATGTCGAAAATATCGAAAAATACGTAAGGGGGGGGTAGTGTGTCGAAAAAATGGAAAAAAAAACAAAGGGGTTAGTATGTCGAAAATATCGAAAAATACGTAAGGGGGGGTGTAGTGTGTCGAAAATGTGGAAAAAAAAACAAAGGGGTTAGTATGTCGAAAATATCGAAAAATACGTAAGGGGGGGGTAGTGTGTCGAAAATGTGGAAAAAAAACAAAGGGGTTAGTATGTCGAAAATATCGAAAAATACGTAAGGGGGGGTAGTGTGTCGAAAATTTGGAAAAAAAACAAAGGGGTTAGTATGTCGAAAATATCGAAAAATACGTAAGGGGGGTAGTGTGTCGAAAATGTGGAAAAAAAACAAAGGGGTTAGTATGTCGAAAATATCGAAAAATACGTAAGGGGGGGTAGTGTGTCGAAAATGTGGAAAAAAAACAAAGGGGTTAGTATGTCGAAAATATCGAAAAATACGTAAGGGGGGGTAGTGTGTCGAAAATTTGGAAAAAAAACAAAGGGGTTAGTATGTCGAAAATATCGAAAAATACGTAAGGGGGGGGTAGTGTGTCGAAAATATCAAAAAAAAAACAAAAGGGGTTAGTATGTCGAAAATATGGAAAAATACGTAAGGGGGGGTAGTGTGTCGAAAATGTGGAAAAAAAAACAAAGGGGTTAGTATGTCGAAAATATCGAAAAATACGTAAGGGGGGGTAGTGTGTCGAAAATGTGGAAAAAAAAACAAAGGGGTTATTATGTCCAAATCATCGAAAAATACGTAAGGGGGGGTAGTGTGTCGAAAATGTGGAAAAAAAAACAAAGGGGTTATTATGTCGAAAATATCGAAAAATACGTAAGGGGGGGTAGTGTGTCGAAAATGTGGAAAAAAACCAAAGGGGTTAGTATGTCGAAAATATCGAAAAATACGTAAGGTGGGGTAGTGTGTCGAAAATGTGGAAAAAAAACAAAGGGGTTAGTATGTCGAAAATATCGAAAAATACGTAAGGGGGGGTAGTGTGTCGAAAATATCGAAAAATACGTAAGGGGGGGTAGTGTGTCGAAAATATCAAAAAAAAAACAAAAGGGTTTAGTATGTCGAAAATATCGAAAAATACGTAAGGGGGGGGTAGTGTGTCGAAAATGTTGAAAAAAAACAAAGGGGTTAGTATGTCGAAAATATGGAAAAATACCTAAGGGGGGGTAGTGTGTCGAAAATGTGGAAAAAAAACAAAGGGGTTAGTATGTCGAAAATATCGAAAAATACGTAAGGGGGGGTAGTGTGTCGAAAATGTTGAAAAAAAACAAAGGGGTTAGTATGTCGAAAATATGGAAAAATACGTAAGGGGGGGTAGTGTGTCGAAAATGTGGAAAAAAAACAAAGGGGTTAGTATGTCGAAAATATCGAAAAACACGTAAGAGGGGGTAGTGTGTCGAAAAATTGGAAAAAAAACAAAGGGGTTAGTATGTCGAAAATATCGAAAAATATGTAAGGGGGGGGTAGTGTGTCGAAAATTTGGAAAAAAAACAAAGGGGTTAGTATGTCGAAAATATCGAAAAATACGTAAGGGGGGGTAGTGTGTCGAAAATGTTGAAAAAAAACAAAGTGGTTAGTATGTCGAAAATATGGAAAAATACGTAAGGGGGGGTAGTGTGTCGAAAATTTGGAAAAAAAACAAAGGGGTTAATATGTCGAAAATATCAAAAAATACGTAAGGGGGGGTAGTGTGTCGAAAATATCGAAAAAAAACAAAAGGGTTTAGTATGTCGAAAATATCGAAAAATACGTAAGGGGGGGTAGTGTGTCGAAAATTTGGAAAAAAAACAAAGGGGTTAGTATGTCGAAAATATCGAAAAATACGTAAGGGGGGGTAGTGTGTCGAAAAAGTGGAAAAAAAACAAAGGGGTTAGTATGTCGAAAATATCGAAAAATACGTAAGGGGGGGTAGTGTGTCGAAAATGTGGAAAAAAAACAAAGGGGTTAGTATGTCGAAAATATCGAAAAATACGTAAGGGGGGGTAGTGTGTCGAAAATGTGGAAAAAAAACAAAGGGGTTAGTATGTCGAAAATATCGAAAAATACGTAAGGGGGGGTAGTGTGTCGAAAATGTGGAAAAAAAACAAAGGGGTTAGTATGTCGAAAATATCGAAAAATATGTAAGGGGGGGTAGTGTGTCGAAAATTTGGAAAAAAAACAAAGGGGTTAGTATGTCGAAAATATCGAAAATACGTAAGGGGGGGTAGTGTGTCGAAAATGTGGAAAAAAAACAAAGGGGTTAGTATGTCGAAAATATCGAAAAATACGTAAGGGGGGGTAGTGTGTTGAAAATGTTGAAAAAAAACAAAGGGGTTAGTATGTCGAAAATATGGAAAAATACGTAAGGGGGGGGTAGTGTGTCGAAAATGTGGAAAAAAAAACAAAGGGGTTAATATGTCGAAAATATCAAAAAATACGTAAGGGGGGGTAGTGTGTCGAAAATATCGAAAATACGTAAGGGGGGGGTAGTGTGTCGAAAATGTGGAAAAATACGTAAGGGGGGGTAGTGTGTCGAAAATATCGAAAATACGTAAGGGGGGGTAGTGTGTCGAAAATGTGGAAAAAAAACAAAGGGGTTGGTATGTCCAAAATATCGAAAAATACGTAAGGGGGGGTAGTGTGTCGAAAATGTGGAAAAATACGTAAGGGGGGGTAGTGTGTCGAAAATATCGAAAATACGTAAGGGGGGGTAGTGTGTCGAAAATGTGGAAAAAAAACAAAGGGGTTAGTATGTCGAAAATATCGAAAAATACGTAAGGGGGGGTAGTGTGTCGAAAATGTTGAAAAAAAACAAAGTGGTTAGTATGTCGAAAATATGGAAAAATACGTAAGGGGGGGTAGTGTGTCGAAAATTTGGAAAAAAAACAAAGGGGTTAGTATGTCGAAAATATCGAAAAATACGTAAGGGGGGTAGTGTGTCGAAAAAGTGGAAAAAAAAACAAAGGGGTTAGTATGTCGAAAATATCGAAAAATAAGTAAGGGGGGGTAGTGTGTCGAAAATGTGGAAAAAAAACAAAGGGGATAGTATGTCGAAAATATCGAAAAATACGTAAGGGGGGGTAGTGTGTCGAAAATGTGGAAAAAAACAAAGGGGTTAGTATGTCGAAAATATCGAAAAATATGTAAGGGGGGGGTAGTGTGTCGAAAATTTGGAAAAAAAACAAAGGGGTTAGTATGTCGAAAATATCGAAAAATACGTAAGGGGGGGGTAGTGTGTCGAAAATGTTGAAAAAAAACAAAGTGGTTAGTATGTCGAAAATATGGAAAAATACGTAAGGGGGGGGTAGTGTGTCGAAAATTTGGAAAAAAAACAAAGGGGTTAGTATGTCGAAAATATCGAAAAATACGTAAGGGGGGGGTAGTGTGTCGAAAATGTGGAAAAAAAACAAAGGGGTTAGTATGTCGAAAATATCGAAAAATACGTAAGGGGGGGGTAGTGTGTCAAAAATGTGGAAAAAAAACAAAGGGGTTAATATGTCGAAAATATCAAAAAATACGTAAGGGGGGGGGGGGGTAGTGTGTCGAAAATATCGAAAAAAAACAAAAGGGTTTAGTATGTCGAAAAATATCGAAAAATACGTAAGGGGGGGTAGTGTGTCGAAAATGTGGAAAAAAACAAAGGGGTTAGTATGTCGAAAATATCGAAAAATACGTAAGGGGGGGTAGTGTGTCGAAAAAATGGAAAAAAAACAAAGGGGTTAGTATGTCGAAAATATCGAAAAATACGTAAGGGGGGGTAGTGTGTCGAAAATTTGGAAAAAAAACAAAGGGGTTAGTATGTCGAAAATATCGAAAAATACGTAAGGGGGGGTAGTGTGTCGAAAAAATGGAAAAAAAACAAAGGGGTTAGTATGTCGAAAATATGGAAAAATACGTAAGGGGGGGTAGTGTGTCGAAAATGTGGAAAAAAAACAAAGGGGTTAGTATGTCGAAAATATCGAAAAATACGTAAGGGGGGGGTAGTGTGTCGAAAATGTGGAAAAAAACAAAGGGGTTAGTATGTCGAAAATATCGAAAAATACGTAAGGGGGGGTAGTGTGTCGAAAATGTGGAAAAAAAACAAAGGGGTTAGTATGTCGAAAATATCGAAAAATACGTAAGGGGGGGTAGTGTGTCGAAAATTTGGAAAAAAAACAAAGGGGTTAGTATGTCGAAAATATCGAAAAATACGTAAGGGGGGGTAGTGTGTCGAAAATTTGGAAAAAAAACAAAGGGTTTAGTATGTCGAAAATATATAAAAATACGTAAGGGGGGGTAGTTGTGTCAAAAATGTGGAAAAAAAACAAAGGGGTTAGTATGTCGAAAATATCGAAAAATACGTAAGGGGGGGGTAGTGTGTCGAAAATGTTGAAAAAAAACAAAGGGGTGAGTATGTCGAAAATATGGAAAAATACGTAAGGGGGGGGTAGTGTGTCGAAAATGTTGAAAAAAAACAAAGGGGTTAGTATGTCGAAAATATGGAAAAATACGTAAGGGGGGGGTAATGTGTCGAAAATATGGAAAAAAAAAGAAAGGGGTTAATATGTCGAAAATATCAAAAAATACGTAAGGGGGGGTAGTGTGTCGAAAATATCGAAAATACGTAACGGGGGGTAGTGTGTCGAAAATGTGGAAAAATACGTAAGGGGGGGTAGTGTGTCGAAAATATCGAAAATACGTAAGGGGGGGTAGTGTGTCGAAAATGTGGAAAAAAAACAAAGGGGTTAGTATGTCGAAAATATCGAAAATACGTAAGGGGGGGTAGTGTGTCGAAAATGTGGAAAAATACGTAAGGGGGGGTAGTGTGTCGAAAATATCGAAAATACGTAAGGGGGGGTAGTGTGTCGAAAATGTGGAAAAAAAACAAAAGGGTTTAGTATGTCGAAAATATCGAAAAATACGTAAGGGGGGGGTAGTGTGTCGAAAATGTGGAAAAAAAACAAAGGGGTTATTATGTCGAAAATATCGAAAAATACGTAAGGGGGGGTAGTGTGTCGAAAATGTGGAAAAAAAACAAAGGGGTTAGTATGTCGAAAATATCGAAAAATACGTAAGGGGGGGTAGTGTGTCGAAAATGTGGAAAAAAAACAAAGGGGTTAGTATGTCGAAAAAATATCGAAAAATACGTAAGGGGGGGTAGTGTGTCGAAAATGTGGAAAAAAAACAAAGGGGTTAGTATGTCGAAAATATCGAAAAATACGTAAGGGGGGGTAGTGTGTCGAAAAATTGGAAAAAAAACAAAGGGGTTAGTATGTCGAAAATATCGAAAAATATGTAAGGGGGGGTAGTGTGTCGAAAATTTGGAAAAAAACAAAGGGGTTAGTATGTCGTAAATATGGAAAAATACGTAAGGGGGGGTAGTGTGTCGAAAATATGGAAAAATACGTAAGGGGGGGTAGTGTGTCGAAAATGTGGAAAAATACGTAAGGGGGGGTAGTGTGTCGAAAATATCGAAAATACGTAAGGGGGGGTAGTGTGTCGAAAATGTGGAAAAAAAACAAAGGGGTGAGTAGGTCGAAAATATCGAAAAATACGTAAGGGGGGGTAGTGTGTCGAAAATGTTGAAAAAAAACAAAGGGGTTAGTATGTCGAAAATATGGAAAAATACGTAAGGGGGGGTAATGTGTCGAAAATATGGAAAAAAAAACAAAGGGATTAGTATGTCGAAAATATGGAAAAATACGTAAGGGGGGGTACTTTGTCGAAAATGTGGAAAAAAAACAAAGGGGTTAGTATGTCGAAAATATCGAAAAATACGTAAGGGGGGGTAGTGTGTCGAAAAAATGGAAAAAAACAAAGGGGTTAGTATGTCGAAAATATCGAAAAATACGTAAGGGGGGGTAGTGTGTCGAAAATGTGGAAAAAAAACAAAGGGGTTAGTATGTCGAAAATATCGAAAAATACGTAAGGGGGGGTAGTGTGTCGAAAATTTGGAAAAAAAACAAAGGGGTTAGTATGTCGAAAATATCGAAAAATACGTAAGGGAGGTAGTGTGTCGAAAATGTGGAAAAAAAACAAAGGGGTTAGTATGTCGAAAATATCGAAAAATACGTAAGGGGGGGTAGTGTGTCGAAAATTTGGAAAAAAAACAAAGGGGTTAGTATGTCGAAAATATCGAAAAATACGTAAGGGGGGGTAGTGTGTCGAAAATATCAAAAAAAAAACAAAAGGGGTTAGTATGTCGAAAATATGGAAAAATACGTAAGGGGGGGTAATGTGTCGAAAATATGGAAAAAAAACAAAGGGGTTAGTATGTCGAAAATATGGAAAAATACGTAAGGGGGGGTAGTGTGTCGAAAATGTGGAAAAAAAACAAAGGGGTTAGTATGTCGAAAATATCGAAAAATACGTAAGGGGGGGTAGTGTGTCGAAAAAGTGGAAAAAAAACAAAGGGGTTAGTATGTCGAAAATATCGAAAAATACGTAAGGGGGGTAGTGTGTCGAAAATTTGGAAAAAAAACAAAGGGTTTAGTATGTCGAAAATATATAAAAATACGTAAGGGGGGGGTAGTGTGTCAAAAATATGGAAAAAAAACAAAGGGGTTAGTATGTCGTAAATATGGAAAAATACGTAAGGGGGGGTAGTGTGTCGAAAATGTGGAAAAAAAAACAAAGGGGTTAGTATGTCGAAAATATCGAAAAATAAGTAAGGGGGGGTAGTGTGTCGAAAATGTGGAAAAAAAACAAAGGGGTTATTATGTCGAAAATATCGAAAAATACGTAAGGGGGGGGTAGTGTGTCGAAAATGTGGAAAAAAAAACAAAGGGGTTATTATGTCGAAAATATCGAAAAATACGTAAGGGGGGGTAGTGTGTCGAAAATGTGGAAAAAAAAACAAAGGGGTTATTATGTCGAAAATATCGAAAAATACGTAAGGTGGGGTAGTGTGTCGAAAATGTGGAAAAAAAACAAAGGGGTTAGTATGTCGAAAATATCGAAAAATACGTAAGGGGGGGTAGTGTGTCGAAAATATCGAAAAATACGTAAGGGGGGGTAGTGTGTCGAAAATATCAAAAAAAAAACAAAAGGGTTTAGTATGTCGAAAATATCGAAAAATACGTAAGGGGGGGGTAGTGTGTCGAAAATGTTGAAAAAAAACAAAGGGGTTAGTATGTCGAAAATATGGAAAAATACCTAAGGGGGGGTAGTGTGTCGAAAATGTGGAAAAAAAACAAAGGGGTTAGTATGTCGAAAATATCGAAAAATACGTAAGGGGGGGTAGTGTGTCGAAAATGTTGAAAAAAAACAAAGGGGTTAGTATGTCGAAAATATGGAAAAATACGTAAGGGGGGTAGTGTGTCGAAAATGTGGAAAAAAAACAAAGGGGTTAGTATGTCGAAAATATCGAAAAACACGTAAGAGGGGGTAGTGTGTCGAAAAATTGGAAAAAAACAAAGGGGTTAGTATGTCGAAAATATCGAAAAATATGTAAGGGGGGGGTAGTGTGTCGAAAATTTGGAAAAAAAACAAAGGGGTTAGTATGTCGAAAATATCGAAAAATACGTAAGGGGGGGTAGTGTGTCGAAAATGTGGAAAAAAAACAAAGGGGTTAGTATGTCGAAAATATCGAAAAATACGTAAGGGGGGGTAGTGTGTCGAAAATGTGGAAAAAAAACAAAGGGGTTAGTATGTCGAAAATATCGAAAAATACGTAAGGGGGGGTAGTGTGTCGAAAATGTGGAAAAAAAACAAAGTTAGTATGTCGAAAATATCGAAAAATACGTAAGGGGGGGTAGTGTGTCGAAAATGTTGAAAAAAAACAAAGTGGTTAGTATGTCGAAAATATGGAAAAATACGTAAGGGGGGGTAGTGTGTCGAAAATTTGGAAAAAAAACAAAGGGGTTAGTATGTCGAAAATATCGAAAAATACGTAAGGGGGGTAGTGTGTCGAAAAAGTGGAAAAAAAACAAAGGGGTTAGTATGTCGAAAATATCGAAAAATACGTAAGGGGGGGTAGTGTGTCGAAAATGTGGAAAAAAAACAAAGGGGTTAGTATGTCGAAAATATCGAAAAATACGTAAGGGGGGGTAGTGTGTCGAAAATGTGGAAAAAAAACAAAGGGGTTAGTATGTCGAAAATATCGAAAAATACGTAAGGGGGGGTAGTGTGTCGAAAATGTGGAAAAAAAACAAAGGGGTTAGTATGTCGAAAATATCGAAAAATATGTAAGGGGGGGTAGTGTGTCGAAAATTTGGAAAAAAAACAAAGGGGTTAGTATGTCGAAAATATCGAAAAATACGTAAGGGGGGGGTAGTGTGTCGAAAATGTTGAAAAAAAACAAAGTGGTTAGTATGTCGAAAATATGGAAAAATACGTAAGGGGGGGTAGTGTGTCGAAAATTTGGAAAAAAAACAAAGGGGTTAGTATGTCGAAAATATCGAAAATACGTAAGGGGGGGTAGTGTGTCGAAAATGTGGAAAAAAAACAAAGGGGTTAGTATGTCGAAAATATCGAAAAATACGTAAGGGGGGGTAGTGTGTTGAAAATGTTGAAAAAAAACAAAGGGGTTAGTATGTCGAAAATATGGAAAAATACGTAAGGGGGGGTAGTGTGTCGAAAATGTGGAAAAAAAAACAAAGGGGTTAATATGTCGAAAATATCAAAAAATACGTAAGGGGGGGTAGTGTGTCGAAAATATCGAAAATACGTAAGGGGGGGTAGTGTGTCGAAAATGTGGAAAAATACGTAAGGGGGGGTAGTGTGTCGAAAATATCGAAAATACGTAAGGGGGGGTAGTGTGTCGAAAATGTGGAAAAAAAACAAAGGGGTTGGTATGTCGAAAATATCGAAAAATACGTAAGGGGGAGTAGTGTGTCGAAAATGTGGAAAAATACGTAAGGGGGGGTAGTGTGTCGAAAATATCGAAAATACGTAAGGGGGGGGTAGTGTGTCGAAAATGTGGAAAAAAAACAAAGGGGTTAGTATGTCGAAAATATCGAAAAATACGTAAGGGGGGGTAGTGTGTCGAAAATGTTGAAAAAAAACAAAGTGGTTAGTATGTCGAAAATATGGAAAAATACGTAAGGGGGGGTAGTGTGTCGAAAATTTGGAAAAAAAACAAAGGGGTTAGTATGTCGAAAATATCGAAAAATACGTAAGGGGGGTAGTGTGTCGAAAAAGTGGAAAAAAAACAAAGGGGTTAGTATGTCGAAAATATCGAAAAATAAGTAAGGGGGGGTAGTGTGTCGAAAATGTGGAAAAAAAACAAAGGGGTTAGTATGTCGAAAATATCGAAAAATACGTAAGGGGGGTAGTGTGTCGAAAATGTGGAAAAAAACAAAGGGGTTAGTATGTCGAAAATATCGAAAAATATGTAAGGGGGGGTAGTGTGTCGAAAATTTGGAAAAAAAACAAAGGGGTTAGTATGTCGAAAATATCGAAAAATACGTAAGGGGGGGTAGTGTGTCGAAAATGTTGAAAAAAAACAAAGTGGTTAGTATGTCGAAAATATGGAAAAATACGTAAGGGGGGGTAGTGTGTCGAAAATTTGGAAAAAAAACAAAGGGGTTAGTATGTCGAAAATATCGAAAAATACGTAAGGGGGGGTAGTGTGTCGAAAATGTGGAAAAAAAACAAAGGGGTTAGTATGTCGAAAATATCGAAAAATACGTAAGGGGGGGTAGTGTGTCAAAAATGTGGAAAAAAAACAAAGGGGTTAATATGTCGAAAATATCAAAAAATACGTAAGGGGGGGGGGGTAGTGTGTCGAAAATATCGAAAAAAAACAAAAGGGTTTAGTATGTCGAAAATATCGAAAAATACGTAAGGGGGGGTAGTGTGTCGAAAATGTGGAAAAAAAACAAAGGGGTTAGTATGTCGAAAATATCGAAAAATACGTAAGGGGGGGTAGTGTGTCGAAAAAATGGAAAAAAAACAAAGGGGTTAGTATGTCGAAAATATCGAAAAATACGTAAGGGGGGGTAGTGTGTCGAAAATTTGGAAAAAAAACAAAGGGGTTAGTATGTCGAAAATATCGAAAAATACGTAAGGGGGGGTAGTGTGTCGAAAAAATGGAAAAAAAACAAAGGGGTTAGTATGTCGAAAATATCGAAAAATACGTAAGGGGGGGTAGTGTGTCGAAAATGTGGAAAAAAAAACAAAGGGGTTAGTATGTCGAAAATATCGAAAAATACGTAAGGGGGGGTAGTGTGTCGAAAATGTGGAAAAAAAACAAAGGGGTTAGTATGTCGAAAATATCGAAAAATACGTAAGGGGGGGTAGTGTGTCGAAAATGTGGAAAAAAACAAAGGGGTTAGTATGTCGAAAATATCGAAAAATACGTAAGGGGGGGTAGTGTGTCGAAAATGTGGAAAAAAAACAAAGGGGTTAGTATGTCGAAAATATCGAAAAATACGTAAGGGGGGGTAGTGTGTCGAAAATTTGGAAAAAAAACAAAGGGGTTAGTATGTCGAAAATATCGAAAAATACGTAAGGGGGGGTAGTGTGTCGAAAAAGTGGAAAAAAAACAAAGGGGTTAGTATGTCGAAAATATCGAAAAATACGTAAGGGGGGGTAGTGTGTCGAAAATGTGGAAAAAAACAAAGGGGTTAGTATGTCGAAAATATCGAAAAATACGTAAGGGGGGGTAGTGTGTCGAAAATGTGGAAAAAAAACAAAGGGGTTAGTATGTCGAAAATATCGAAAAATACGTAAGGGGGGGTAGTGTGTCGAAAATTTGGAAAAAAAACAAAGGGGTTAGTATGTCGAAAATATCGAAAAATACGTAAGGGGGGGTAGTGTGTCGAAAATTTGGAAAAAAAACAAAGGGTTTAGTATGTCGAAAATATATAAAAATACGTAAGGGGGGGTAGTGTGTCAAAAATATGGAAAAAAAACAAAGGGGTTAGTATGTCGTGAATATGGAAAAATACGTAAGGGGGGGTAGTGTGTCGAAAATGTGGAAAAAAAAACAAAGGGGTTAGTATGTCGAAAATATGGAAAAATACGTAAGGGGGGGTAGTGTGTCGAAAATGTGGAAAAAAACCAAAGGGGTTAGTATGTCGAAAATATCGAAAAATACGTAAGGGGGGGTAGTGTGTCGAAAATGTGGAAAAAAAACAAAGGGGTTAGTATGTCGAAAATATCGAAAAATACGTAAGGGGGGGTAGTGTGTCGAAAATGCTGAAAAAAAACAAAGGGGTGAGTATGTCGAAAATATGGAAAAATACGTAAGGGGGGGTAGTGTGTCGAAAATGTTGAAAAAAAACAAAGGGGTTAGTATGTCGAAAATATGGAAAAATACGTAAGGGGGGGTAATGTGTCGAAAATATGGAAAAAAAAACAAAGGGGTTAATATGTCGAAAATATCAAAAAATACGTAAGGGGGGGTAGTGTGTCGAAAATATCGAAAATACGTAACGGGGGGTAGTGTGTCGAAAATGTGGAAAAATACGTAAGGGGGTGTAGTGTGTCGAAAATATCGAAAATACGTAAGGGGGGGTAGTGTGTCGAAAATGTGGAAAAAAAACAAAGGGGTTAGTATGTCGAAAATATCGAAAAATACGTAAGGGGGGGTAGTGTGTCGAAAATGTGGAAAAATACGTAAGGGGGGGTAGTGTGTCGAAAATATCGAAAATACGTAAGGGGGGGTAGTGTGTCGAAAATGTGGAAAAAAACAAAGGGGTTAGTATGTCGAAAATATCGAAAAATACGTAAGGGGGGGTAGTGTGTCGAAAATGTGGAAAAAAAATAAAGGGGTTAGTATGTCGAAAATATCGAAAAATACGTAAGGGGGGGTAGTATGTCGAAAATGTGGAAAAAAAACAAAGGGTTTAGTATGTCGAAAATATCGAAAAATACGTAAGGGGGGGTAGTGTGTCGAAAATATCGAAAAAAAACAAAAGCGTTTAGTATGTCGAAAATATCGAAAAATACGTAAGGGGGGGTAGTGTGTCGAAAATGTGGAAAAAAAACAAAGGGGTTATTATGTCGAAAATATCGAAAAATACGTAAGGGGGGGTAGTGTGTCGAAAATGTGGAAAAAAAACAAAGGGGTTAGTATGTCGAAAATATCGAAAAATACGTAAGGGGGGGTAGTGTGTCGAAAATGTGGAAAAAAAACAAAGGGGTTATTATGTCGAAAATATCGAAAAATACGTAAGGGGGGGTAGTGTGTCGAAAATGTGGAAAAAAAACAAAGGGGTTAGTATGTCGAAAATATCGAAAAATACGTAAGGGGGGGTAGTGTGTCGAAAAATTGGAAAAAAAACAAAGGGGTTAGTATGTCGAAAATATCGAAAAATATGTAAGGGGGGGTAGTGTGTCGAAAATGTGGAAAAAAAACAAAGGGGTTAGTATGTCGAAAATATCGAAAAATACGTAAGGGGGGGTAGTGTGTCGAAAAAATGGAAAAAAAACAAAGGGGTTAGTATGTCGAAAATATCGAAAAATACGTAAGGGGGGGTAGTGTGTCGAAAATTTGGAAAAAAAACAAAGGGGTTAGTATGTCGAAAATATCGAAAAATACGTAAGGGGGGGTAGTGTGTCGAAAAAATGGAAAAAAAACAAAGGGGTTAGTATGTCGAAAATATGGAAAAATACGTAAGGGGGGGTAGTGTGTCGAAAATATGGAAAAATACGTAAGGGGGGGTAGTGTGTCGAAAATGTGGAAAAATACGTAAGGGGGGGTAGTGTGTCGAAAATATCGAAAATACGTAAGGGGGGGTAGTGTGTCGAAAATGTGGAAAAAAAACAAAGGGGTGAGTATGTCGAAAATATCGAAAAATACGTAAGGGGGGGTAGTGTGTCGAAAATGTTGAAAAAAAACAAAGGGGTTAGTATGTCGAAAATATGGAAAAATACGTAAGGGGGGGTAATGTGTCGAAAATATGGAAAAAAAAACAAAGGGGTTAGTATGTCGAAAATATGGAAAAATACGTAAGGGGGGGTAGTGTGTCGAAAAAATGGAAAAAAACAAAGGGGTTAGTATGTCGAAAATATCGAAAAATACGTAAGGGGGGGTAGTGTGTCGAAAATTTGGAAAAAAAACAAAGGGGTTAGTATGTCGAAAATATCGAAAAATACGTAAGGGGGGGTAGTGTGTCGAAAATGTGGAAAAAAAAACAAAGGGGTTAGTATGTCGAAAATATCGAAAAATACGTAAGGGGGGGTAGTGTGTCGAAAATGTGGAAAAAAAACAAAGGGGTTAGTATGTCGAAAATATCGAAAAATACGTAAGGGGGGGTAGTGTGTCGAAAATTTGGAAAAAAAACAAAGGGGTTAGTATGTCGAAAATATCGAAAAATACGTAAGGGGGGTAGTGTGTCGAAAATGTGGAAAAAAAACAAAGGGGTTAGTATGTCGAAAATATCGAAAAATACGTAAGGGGGGGGTAGTGTGTCGAAAATGTGGAAAAAAAACAAAGGGGTTAGTATGTCGAAAATATCGAAAAATACGTAAGGGGGGGGTAGTGTGTCGAAAATTTGGAAAAAAAACAAAGGGGTTAGTATGTCGAAAATATGGAAAAATACGTAAGGGGGGGTAGTGTGTCGAAAATGTGGAAAAAAAAAAAAGGGGTTAGTATGTCGAAAATATCGAAAAATAAGTAAGGGGGGGTAGTGTGTCGAAAATGTGGAAAAAAAACAAAGGGGTTATTATGTCGAAAATATCGAAAAATACGTAAGAGGGGGTAGTGTGTCGAAAATGTGGAAAAAAAAACAAAGGGGTTATTATGTCGAAAATATCGAAAAATACGTAAGGGGGGGTAGTGTGTCGAAAATGTGGAAAAAAAAACAAAGGGGTTATTATGTCGAAAATATTGAAAATTACGTAAGGGGGGTAGTGTGTCGAAAATGTGGAAAAAAACCAAAGGGGTTAGTATGTCGAAAATATCGAAAAATACGTAAGGGGGGGTAGTGTGTCGAAAATATCGAAAAATACGTAAGGGGGGGTAGTGTGTCGAAAATATCAAAAAAAAAACAAAAGGGTTTAGTATGTCGAAAATATCGAAAAATACGTAAGGGGGGGGTAGTGTGTCGAAAATGTTGAAAAAAAACAAAGGGGTTAGTATGTCGAAAATATGGAAAAATACCTAAGGGGGGGTAGTGTGTCGAAAATGTGGAAAAAAAACAAAGGGGTTAGTATGTCGAAAATATCGAAAAATACGTAAGGGGGGGTAGTGTGTCGAAAATGTTGAAAAAAAACAAAGGGGTTAGTATGTCGAAAATATGGAAAAATACGTAAGGGGGGGTAGTGTGTCGAAAATGTGGAAAAAAAACAAAGGGGTTAGTATGTCGAAAATATCGAAAAACACGTAAGAGGGGGGTAGTGTGTCGAAAAATTGGAAAAAAAACAAAGGGGTTAGTATGTCGAAAATATCGAAAAATATGTAAGGGGGGGGTAGTGTGTCGAAAATTTGGAAAAAAAACAAAGGGGTTAGTATGTCGAAAATATCGAAAAATACGTAAGGGGGGGTAGTGTGTCGAAAATGTTGAAAAAAAACAAAGTGGTTAGTATGTCGAAAATATGGAAAAATACGTAAGGGGGGGTAGTGTGTCGAAAATTTGGAAAAAAAACAAAGGGGTTAATATGTCGAAAATATCAAAAAATACGTAAGGGGGGGTAGTGTGTCGAAAATATCGAAAAAAAACAAAAGGGTTTAGTATGTCGAAAATATCGAAAAATACGTAAGGGGGGGTAGTGTGTCGAAAATTTGGAAAAAAAACAAAGGGGTTAGTATGTCGAAAATATCGAAAAATACGTAAGGGGGGTAGTGTGTCGAAAAAGTGGAAAAAAAACAAAGGGGTTAGTATGTCGAAAATATCGAAAAATACGTAAGGGGGGGTAGTGTGTCGAAAATGTGGAAAAAAAACAAAGGGGTTAGTATGTCGAAAATATCGAAAAATACGTAAGGGGGGGTAGTGTGTCGAAAATGTGGAAAAAAAACAAAGGGGTTAGTATGTCGAAAATATCGAAAAATACGTAAGGGGGGGTAGTGTGTCGAAAATGTGGAAAAAAAACAAAGGGGTTAGTATGTCGAAAATATCGAAAAATATGTAAGGGGGGGTAGTGTGTCGAAAATTTGGAAAAAAAACAAAGGGGTTAGTATGTCGAAAATATCGAAAAATACGTAAGGGGGGGTAGTGTGTCGAAAATGTTGAAAAAAAACAAAGTGGTTAGTATGTCGAAAATATGGAAAAATACGTAAGGGGGGGTAGTGTGTCGAAAATTTGGAAAAAAAACAAAGGGGTTAGTATGTCGAAAATATCGAAAATACGTAAGGGGGGGGTAGTGTGTCGAAAATGTGGAAAAAAAACAAAGGGGTTAGTATGTCGAAAATATCGAAAAATACGTAAGGGGGGGGTAGTGTGTTGAAAATGTTGAAAAAAAACAAAGGGGTTAGTATGTCGAAAATATGGAAAAATACGTAAGGGGGGGTAGTGTGTCGAAAATGTGGAAAAAAAAACAAAGGGGTTAATATGTCGAAAATATCAAAAAATACGTAAGGGGGGGTAGTGTGTCGAAAATATCGAAAATACGTATGGGGGGGTAGTGTGTCGAAAATGTGGAAAAATACGTAAGGGGGGGTAGTGTGTCGAAAATATCGAAAATACGTAAGGGGGGGTAGTGTGTCGAAAATGTGGAAAAAAAACAAAGGGGTTAGTATGTCGAAAATATCGAAAAATACGTAAGGGGGGGTAGTGTGTCGAAAATGTTGAAAAAAAACAAAGTGGTTAGTATGTCGAAAATATGGAAAAATACGTAAGGGGGGGTAGTGTGTCGAAAATGTGGAAAAAAAACAAAGGGGTTAGTATGTCGAAAATATCGAAAAATACGTAAGGGGGGGTAGTGTGTCGAAAATGTGGAAAAAAACAAAGGGGTTAGTATGTCGAAAATATCGAAAAATATGTAAGGGGGGGTAGTGTGTCGAAAATTTGGAAAAAAAACAAAGGGGTTAGTATGTCGAAAATATCGAAAAATACGTAAGGGGGGGGTAGTGTGTCGAAAATGTTGAAAAAAAACAAAGTGGTTAGTATGTCGAAAATATGGAAAAATACGTAAGGGGGGGGTAGTGTGTCGAAAATTTGGAAAAAAAACAAAGGGGTTAGTATGTCGAAAATATCGAAAAATACGTAAGGGGGGGTAGTGTGTCGAAAATGTGGAAAAAAAACAAAGGGGTTAGTATGTCGAAAATATCGAAAAATACGTAAGGGGGGGGGGGGGGTAGTGTGTCGAAAATATCGAAAAAAAACAAAAGGGTTTAGTATGTCGAAAATATCGAAAAATAAGTAAGGGGGGGTAGTGTGTCAAAAATGTGGAAAAAAAACAAAGGGGTTAATATGTCGAAAATATCAAAAAATACGTAAGGGGGGGGGGGGGTAGTGTGTCGAAAATTTGGAAAAAAAACAAAGGGGTTAGTATGTCGAAAATATCGAAAAATACGTAAGGGGGGTAGTGTGTCGAAAAAGTGGAAAAAAAACAAAGGGGTTAGTATGTCGAAAATATCGAAAAATACGTAAGGGGGGGTAGTGTGTCGAAAATGTGGAAAAAAAACAAAGGGGTTAGTATGTCGAAAATATCGAAAAATACGTAAGGGGGGGTAGTGTGTCGAAAATGTGGAAAAAAAACAAAGGGGTTAGTATGTCGAAAATATCGAAAAATACGTAAGGGGGGGTAGTGTGTCGAAAATGTGGAAAAAAAACAAAGGGGTTAGTATGTCGAAAATATCGAAAAATATGTAAGGGGGGGGTAGTGTGTCGAAAATTTGGAAAAAAAACAAAGGGGTTAGTATGTCGAAAATATCGAAAAATACGTAAGGGGGGGTAGTGTGTCGAAAATGTTGAAAAAAAACAAAGTGGTTAGTATGTCGAAAATATGGAAAAATACGTAAGGGGGGGGTAGTGTGTCGAAAATTTGGAAAAAAAACAAAGGGGTTAGTATGTCGAAAATATCGAAAATACGTAAGGGGGGGGGTAGTGTGTCGAAAATGTGGAAAAAAAACAAAGGGGTTAGTATGTCGAAAATATCGAAAAATACGTAAGGGGGGGTAGTGTGTTGAAAATGTTGAAAAAAAACAAAGGGGTTAGTATGTCGAAAATATGGAAAAATACGTAAGGGGGGGTAGTGTGTCGAAAATGTGGAAAAAAAAACAAAGGGGTTAATATGTCGAAAATATCAAAAAATACGTAAGGGGGGGTAGTGTGTCGAAAATATCGAAAATACGTATGGGGGGGTAGTGTGTCGAAAATGTGGAAAAATACGTAAGGGGGGGTAGTGTGTTGAAAATATCGAAAATACGTAAGGGGGGGTAGTGTGTCGAAAATGTGGAAAAAAAACAAAGGGGTTAGTATGTCGAAAATATCGAAAAATACGTAAGGGGGGGTAGTGTGTCGAAAATGTTGAAAAAAAACAAAGTGGTTAGTATGTCGAAAATATGGAAAAATACGTAAGGGGGGGTAGTGTGTCGAAAATTTGGAAAAAAAACAAAGGGGTTAGTATGTCGAAAATATCGAAAAATACGTAAGGGGGGTAGTGTGTCGAAAAAGTGGAAAAAAAACAAAGGGGTTAGTATGTCGAAAATATCGAAAAATAAGTAAGGGGGGGTAGTGTGTCGAAAATGTGGAAAAAAAACAAAGGGGTTAGTATGTCGAAAATATCGAAAAATACGTAAGGGGGGGTAGTTAGTCGAAAATGTGGAAAAAAACAAAGGGGTTAGTATGTCGAAAATATCGAAAAATATGTAAGGGGGGGTAGTGTGTCGAAAATTTGGAAAAAAAACAAAGGGGTTAGTATGTCGAAAATATCGAAAAATACGTAAGGGGGGGGGTAGTGTGTCGAAAATGTTGAAAAAAAACAAAGTGGTTAGTATGTCGAAAATATGGAAAAATACGTAAGGGGGGGTAGTGTGTCGAAAATTTGGAAAAAAAACAAAGGGGTTAGTATGTCGAAAATATCGAAAAATACGTAAGGGGGGGTAGTGTGTCGAAAATGTGGAAAAAAAACAAAGGGGTTAGTATGTCGAAAATATCGAAAAATACGTAAGGGGGGGGGGGGTAGTGTGTCGAAAATATCGAAAAAAAACAAAAGGGTTTAGTATGTCGAAAATATCGAAAAATAAGTAAGGGGGGGTAGTGTGTCAAAAATGTGGAAAAAAAACAAAGGGGTTAATATGTCGAAAATATCAAAAAATACGTAAGGGGGGGGGGGGTAGTGTGTCGAAAATATCGAAAAAAAACAAAAGGGTTTAGTATGTCGAAAATATCGAAAAATACGTAAGGGGGGGTAGTGTGTCGAAAATGTGGAAAAAAACAAAGGGGTTAGTATGTCGAAAATATCGAAAAATACGTAAGGGGGGGTAGTGTGTCGAAAATTTGGAAAAAAAACAAAGGGGTTAGTATGTCGAAAATATCGAAAAATACGTAAGGGGGGGTAGTGTGTCGAAAATGTGGAAAAAAAAACAAAGGGGTTAGTATGTCGAAAATATCGAAAAATACGTAAGGGGGGGTAGTGTGTCGAAAATGTGGAAAAAAAACAAAGGGGTTAGTATGTCGAAAATATCGAAAAATACGTAAGGGGGGGTAGTGTGTCGAAAATGTGGAAAAAAACAAAGGGGTTAGTATGTCGAAAAAATCGAAAAATACGTAAGGGGGGGTAGTGTGTCGAAAATGTGGAAAAAAAACAAAGGGGTTAGTATGTCGAAAATATCGAAAAATACGTAAGGGGGGGTAGTGTGTCGAAAATGTGGAAAAAAAAACAAAGGGGTTAATATGTCGAAAATATCGAAAAATACGTAAGGGGGGGTAGTGTGTCGAAAATGTGGAAAAAAACAAAGGGGTTAGTATGTCGAAAATATCGAAAAATACGTAAGGGGGGGTAGTGTGTCGAAAATGTGGAAAAAAAACAAAGGGGTTAGTATGTCGAAAATATCGAAAAATACGTAAGGGGGGGTAGTGTGTCGAAAATTTGGAAAAAAAACAAAGGGGTTAGTATGTCGAAAATATCGAAAAATACGTAAGGGGGGGTAGTGTGTCGAAAAAGTGGAAAAAAAACAAAGGGGTTAGTATGTCGAAAATATCGAAAAATACGTAAGGGGGGGTAGTGTGTCGAAAATGTGGAAAAAAAACAAAGGGGTTAGTATGTCGAAAATATCGAAAAATACGTAAGGGGGGGTAGTGTGTCGAAAATTTGGAAAAAAAACAAAGGGGTTAGTATGTCGAAAATATCGAAAAATACGTAAGGGGGGGTAGTGTGTCGAAAATTTGGAAAAAAAACAAAGGGGTTAGTATGTCGAAAATATCGAAAAATACGTAAGGGGGGGTAGTGTGTCGAAAATTTGGAAAAAAAACAAAGGGTTTAGTATGTCGAAAATATATAAAAATACGTAAGGGGGGGTAGTGTGTCAAAAATATGGAAAAAAAACAAAGGGGTTAGTATGTCGTAAATATGGAAAAATACGTAAGGGGGGGTAGTGTGTCGAAAATGTGGAAAAAAAAACAAAGGGGTTAGTATGTCGAAAATATGGAAAAATACGTAAGGGGGGGTAGTGTGTCGAAAATGTTGAAAAAAAACAAAGGGGTGAGTATGTCGAAAATATGGAAAAATACGTAAGGGGGGGTAGTGTGTCGAAAATGTGGAAAAAAAACAAAGGGGTTAGTATGTCGAAAATATCGAAAAATACGTAAGGGGGGGTAGTGTGTCGAAAATATCGAAAATACGTAACGGGGGGTAGTGTGTCGAAAATGTGGAAAAATACGTAAGGGGGTGTAGTGTGTCGAAAATATCGAAAAAAAACAAAAGGGTTTAGTATGTCGAAAATATCGAAAAATACGTAAGGGGGGGTAGTGTGTCGAAAATGTGGAAAAAAAACAAAGGGGTTATTATGTCGAAAATATCGAAAAATACGTAAGGGGGGGTAGTGTGTCGAAAATGTGGAAAAAAAACAAAGGGGTTAGTATGTCGAAAATATCGAAAAATACGTAAGGGGGGGTAGTGTGTCGAAAATGTGGAAAAAAAACAAAGGGGTTAGTATGTCGAAAATATCGAAAAATACGTAAGGGGGGGTAGTGTGTCGAAAATGTTGAAAAAAAACAAAGGGGTGAGTATGTCGAAAATATGGAAAAATACGTAAGGGGGGGGTAGTGTGTCGAAAATGTTGAAAAAAAACAAAGGGGTTAGTATGTCGAAAATATGGAAAAATACGTAAGGGGGGGTAATGTGTCGAAAATATGGAAAAAAAACAAAGGGGTTAATATGTCGAAAATATCAAAAAATACGTAAGGGGGGGTAGTGTGTCGAAAATATCGAAAATACGTAACGGGGGGTAGTGTGTCGAAAATGTGGAAAAATACGTAAGGGGGTGTAGTGTGTCGAAAATATCGAAAATACGTAAGGGGGGGGTAGTGTGTCGAAAATGTGGAAAAAAAACAAAGGGGTTAGTATGTCGAAAATATCGAAAAATACGTAAGGGGGGGTAGTGTGTCGAAAATGTGGAAAAAAAATAAAGGGGTTAGTATGTCGAAAATATCGAAAAATACGTAAGGGGGGGTAGTATGTCGAAAATGTGGAAAAAAAACAAAGGGTTTAGTATGTCGAAAATATCGAAAAATACGTAAGGGGGGGTAGTGTGTCGAAAATGTTGAAAAAAAACAAAAGGGTTAGTATGTCGAAAATATCGAAAAATACGTAAGGGGGGTAGTGTGTCGAAAATGTGGAAAAAAAACAAAGGGGTTAATATGTCGAAAATATCAAAAAATACGTAAGGGGGGGTAGTGTGTCGAAAATATCGAAAAAAAACAAAAGGGTTTAGTATGTCGAAAATATCGAAAAATACGTAAGGGGGGGTAGTGTGTCGAAAATGTGGAAAAAAAACAAAGGGGTTATTATGTCGAAAATATCGAAAAATACGTAAGGGGGGGTAGTGTGTCGAAAATGTGGAAAAAAAACAAAGGGGTTAGTATGTCGAAAATATCGAAAAATACGTAAGGGGGGGTAGTGTGTCGAAAATGTGGAAAAAAAACAAAGGGGTTAGTATGTCGAAAATATCGAAAAATACGTAAGGGGGGGTAGTGTGTCGAAAATGTGGAAAAAAAACAAAGGGGTTAGTATGTCGAAAATATCGAAAAATACGTAAGGGGGGGTAGTGTGTCGAAAAATTGGAAAAAAAACAAAGGGGTTAGTATGTCGAAAATATCGAAAAATATGTAAGGGGGGGTAGTGTGTCGAAAATTTGGAAAAAAACAAAGGGGTTAGTATGTCGAAAATATGGAAAAATACGTAAGGGGGGGTAGTGTGTCGAAAATATGGAAAAATACGTAAGGGGGGGGTAGTGTGTCGAAAATGTGGAAAAATACGTAAGGGGGGGTAGTGTGTCGAAAATATCGAAAATACGTAAGGGGGGGTAGTGTGTCGAAAATGTGGAAAAAAAACAAAGGGGTGAGTATGTCGAAAATATCGAAAAATACGTAAGGGGGGGTAGTGTGTCGAAAATGTTGAAAAAAAACAAAGGGGTTAGTATGTCGAAAATATGGAAAAATACGTAAGGGGGGGTAATGTGTCGAAAATATGGAAAAAAAAACAAAGGGGTTAATATGTCGAAAATATGGAAAAATACGTAAGGGGGGGTAGTGTGTCGAAAAAATGGAAAAAAACAAAGGGGTTAGTATGTCGAAAATATCGAAAAATACGTAAGGGGGGGTAGTGTGTCGAAAATTTGGAAAAAAAACAAAGGGGTTAGTATGTCGAAAATATCGAAAAATACGTAAGGGGGGGTAGTGTGTCGAAAAAATGGAAAAAAACAAAGGGGTTAGTATGTCGAAAATATCGAAAAATACGTAAGGGGGGGTAGTGTGTCGAAAATTTGGAAAAAAAACAAAGGGGTTAGTATGTCGAAAATATCGAAAAATACGTAAGGGGGGGTAGTGTGTCGAAAATGTGAAAAAAAACAAAGGGGTTAGTATGTCGAAAATATCGAAAAATACGTAAGGGGGGGTAGTGTGTCGAAAAAATGGAAAAAAAACAAAGGGGTTAGTATGTCGAAAATATCGAAAATACGTAAGGGGGGGTAGTGTGTCGAAAATGTGGAAAAAAAAACAAAGGGGTTAGTATGTCGAAAATATCGAAAAATACGTAAGGGGGGGTAGTGTGTCGAAAATGTGGAAAAAAAACAAAGGGGTTAGTATGTCGAAAATATCGAAAAATACGTAAGGGGGGGTAGTGTGTCGAAAATTTGGAAAAAAAACAAAGGGGTTAGTATGTCGAAAATATCGAAAAAAACGTAAGGGGGGTAGTGTGTCGAAAATGTGGAAAAAAAACAAAGGGGTTAGTATGTCGAAAATATCGAAAAATACGTAAGGGGGGGTAGTGTGTCGAAAATGTGAAAAAAAACAAAGGGGTTAGTATGTCGAAAATATCGAAAAATACGTAAGGGGGGGTAGTGTGTCGAAAAAATGGAAAAAAAACAAAGGGGTTAGTATGTCGAAAATATCGAAAAATACGTAAGGGGGGGTAGTGTGTCGAAAATGTGGAAAAAAAAACAAAGGGGTTAGTATGTCGAAAATATCGAAAAATACGTAAGGGGGGGTAGTGTGTCGAAAATGTGGAAAAAAAACAAAGGGGTTAGTATGTCGAAAATATCGAAAAATACGTAAGGGGGGGTAGTGTGTCGAAAATTTGGAAAAAAAATAAAGGGGTTAGTATGTCGAAAATATCGAAAAATACGTAAGGGGGGGTAGTATGTCGAAAATGTGGAAAAAAAACAAAGGGTTTAGTATGTCGAAAATATCGAAAAATACGTAAGGGGGGGTAGTGTGTCGAAAATGTTGAAAAAAAACAAAAGGGTTAGTATGTCGAAAATATCGAAAAATACGTAAGGGGGGTAGTGTGTCGAAAATGTGGAAAAAAAACAAAGGGGTTAATATGTCGAAAATATCAAAAAATACGTAAGGGGGGGTAGTGTGTCGAAAATATCGAAAAAAAACAAAAGGGTTTAGTATGTCGAAAATATCGAAAAATACGTAAGGGGGGGTAGTGTGTCGAAAATGTGGAAAAAAAACAAAGGGGTTATTATGTCGAAAATATCGAAAAATACGTAAGGGGGGGTAGTGTGTCGAAAATGTGGAAAAAAAACAAAGGGGTTAGTATGTCGAAAATATCGAAAAATACGTAAGGGGGGGTAGTGTGTCGAAAATGTGGAAAAAAAACAAAGGGGTTAGTATGTCGAAAATATCGAAAAATACGTAAGGGGGGGTAGTGTGTCGAAAATGTGGAAAAAAAACAAAGGGGTTAGTATGTCGAAAATATCGAAAAATACGTAAGGGGGGGTAGTGTGTCGAAAAATTGGAAAAAAAACAAAGGGGTTAGTATGTCGAAAATATCGAAAAATATGTAAGGGGGGGTAGTGTGTCGAAAATTTGGAAAAAAACAAAGGGGTTAGTATGTCGAAAATATGGAAAAATACGTAAGGGGGGGTAGTGTGTCGAAAATATGGAAAAATACGTAAGGGGGGGTAGTGTGTCGAAAATGTGGAAAAATACGTAAGGGGGGGTAGTGTGTCGAAAATATCGAAAATACGTAAGGGGGGGTAGTGTGTCGAAAATGTGGAAAAAAAACAAAGGGGTGAGTATGTCGAAAATATCGAAAAATACGTAAGGGGGGGTAGTGTGTCGAAAATGTTGAAAAAAAACAAAGGGGTTAGTATGTC
>NW_028283235.1:0-35769 GCF_059441175.1 Urocampus carinirostris
CTGCTGTGGCCCGGGTTCGATTCCCGGTCAGGTCTATTATTATAGACAGAAAATTCTTATCAAAGAATTGGAAAAAGCATTGAAAGAGGTTCCTTTTTCCAGAATGGATTTGACGACAGTCAACTCTTTTGTAGTAAAGTCCCTGGTGGTCTAGTGGCTAGGATCCAGCACTTTCAATGCTGTGGCCCGGGTTCGATTCCCGATCAGGTCTATTATTATAGACGGAAAGACAGAAAATTCTTATCAAAGAATTGGAAAAAGCATTGAAAGAGGTTCCTTTTTCCAGAATGGATTTGACGACAGTCAACTTTTTTCTAGTAAAGTCCCTGGTGGTCTAGTGGCTAGGATCCAGCACTCTCACTGTTGTGGCCCAGGTTCGATTCCCGGTCAGGGAAAATATTACAGACAGACAGACAGACAGACAGACAATTCCTTTTGAGGAATTGGAAAGAAAATTGAAAGAGGTTCCTTTTCTAGAATGGATTTGACGACAGTCAACTTTTTTCTAGTTAAGTCCCTGGTGGTCTAGTGGCTAGGATCCAGCACTTTCACTGCTGTGGCCTGGGTTCGATTCCAGGTCAGGGAAACTGTTACACGCAGATAGAAAATTCCTCTTGAGGAATTGGAATGAACATTGACAGAGGTTCCTTTTTCTAGAATGGATTTTCCGACAGTCAACTTTTTTCCTGTACAGTCCCTGATGGTCTAGTGGCTAGCATCCAGCACTCTCACTGCTGTGGCCCGGGTTCGATTCCCGGTCAGGTCTATTATTATAGACGGAAAGACAGAAAATTCTTATCAAAGAATTGGAAAAAGCATTGAAAGAGGTTCCTTTTTCCAGAATGGATTTGACGACAGTCAACTTTTTTCCTGTACAGTCCCTGATGGTCTAGTGGCTAGCATCCAGCACTCTCACTGTTGTGGCCCAGGTTCGATTCCCGGTCAGGGAAAATATTACAGACAGACAGACAGACAGACAGACAGACAGACAGACAGACAGACAGACAGACAGACAGACAGACAGACAGACAGACAGACAGACAGACAGACAGACAGACAGACAGACAGACAGACAGACAGACAGACAGACAGACAGACAGACAGACAGACAGACAGACAGACAGACAGACAGACAGACAGACAGACAGACAGACAGACAGACAGACAGACAGACAGACAGACAGACAGACAGACAGACAGACAGACAGACAGACAGACAGACAGACAGACAGACAGACAGACAGACAGACAGACAGACAGACAGACAGACAGACAGACAGACAGACAGACAGACAGACAGACAGACAGACAGACAGACAGACAGACAGACAGACAGACAGACAGACAGACAGACAGACAGACAGACAGACAGACAGACAGACAGACAGACAGACAGACAGACAGACAGACAGACAGACAGACAGACAGACAGACAGACAGACAGACAGACAGACAGACAGACAGACAGACAGACAGACAGACAGACAGACAGACAGACAGACAGACAGACAGACAGACAGACAGACAGACAGACAGACAGACAGACAGACAGACAGACAGACAGACAGACAGACAGACAGACAGACAGACAGACAGACAGACAGACAGACAGACAGACAGACAGACAGACAGACAGACAGACAGACAGACAGACAGACAGACAGACAGACAGACAGACAGACAGACAGACAGACAGACAGACAGACAGACAGACAGACAGACAGACAGACAGACAGACAGACAGACAGACAGACAGACAGACAGACAGACAGACAGACAGACAGACAGACAGACAGACAGACAGACAGACAGACAGACAGACAGACAGACAGACAGACAGACAGACAGACAGACAGACAGACAGACAGACAGACAGACAGACAGACAGACAGACAGACAGACAGACAGACAGACAGACAGACAGACAGACAGACAGACAGACAGACAGACAGACAGACAGACAGACAGACAGACAGACAGACAGACAGACAGACAGACAGACAGACAGACAGACAGACAGACAGACAGACAGACAGACAGACAGACAGACAGACAGACAGACAGACAGACAGACAGACAGACAGACAGACAGACAGACAGACAGACAGACAGACAGACAGACAGACAGACAGACAGACAGACAGACAGACAGACAGACAGACAGACAGACAGACAGACAGACAGACAGACAGACAGACAGACAGACAGACAGACAGACAGACAGACAGACAGACAGACAGACAGACAGACAGACAGACAGACAGACAGACAGACAGACAGACAGACAGACAGACAATTCCTTTTGAGGAATTGGAAAGAAAATTGAAAGAGGTTCCTTTTCTAGAATGGATTTGACGACAGTCAACTTTTTTCTAGTTAAGTCCCTGGTGGTCTAGTGGCTAGGATCCAGCACTTTCACTGCTGTGGCCTGGGTTCGATTCCAGGTCAGGGAAACTGTTACACGCAGATAGAAAATTCCTCTTGAGGAATTGGAATGAACATTGACAGAGGTTCCTTTTTCTAGAATGGATTTTCCGACAGTCAACTTTTTTCCTGTACAGTCCCTGATGGTCTAGTGGCTAGCATCCAGCACTCTCACTGCTGTGGCCCGGGTTCGATTCCCGGTCAGGTCTATTATTATAGACGGAAAGACAGAAAATTCTTATCAAAGAATTAAAGAATTGGAAAAAGCATTGAAAGAGGTTCCTTTTTCCAGAATGGATTTGACGACAGTCAACTCTTTTGTAGTAAAGTCCCTGGTGGTCTAGTGGCTAGGATCCAGCACTTTCAATGCTGTGGCCCGGGTTCGATTCCCGATCAGGTCTATTATTATAGACGGAAAGACAGAAAATTCTTATCAAAGAATTGGAAAAAGCATTGAAAGAGGTTCCTTTTTCCAGAATGGATTTGACGACAGTCAACTTTTTTCTAGTAAAGTCCCTGGTGGTCTAGTGGCTAGGATCCAGCACTCTCACTGTTGTGGCCCAGGTTCGATTCCCGGTCAGGGAAAATATTACAGACAGACAGACAGACAGACAGACAATTCCTTTTGAGGAATTGGAAAGAAAATTGAAAGAGGTTCCTTTTCTAGAATGGATTTGACGACAGTCAACTTTTTTCTAGTTAAGTCCCTGGTGGTCTAGTGGCTAGGATCCAGCACTTTCACTGCTGTGGCCTGGGTTCGATTCCAGGTCAGGGAAACTGTTACACGCAGATAGAAAATTCCTCTTGAGGAATTGGAATGAACATTGACAGAGGTTCCTTTTTCTAGAATGGATTTTCCGACAGTCAACTTTTTTCCTGTACAGTCCCTGATGGTCTAGTGGCTAGCATCCAGCACTCTCACTGCTGTGGCCCGGGTTCGATTCCCGGTCAGGTCTATTATTATAGACGGAAAGACAGAAAATTCTTATCAAAGAATTGGAAAAAGCATTGAAAGAGGTTCCTTTTTCCAGAATGGATTTGACGACAGTCAACTTTTTTCCTGTACAGTCCCTGATGGTCTAGTGGCTAGCATCCAGCACTCTCACTGTTGTGGCCCAGGTTCGATTCCCGGTCAGGGAAAATATTACAGACAGACAGACAGACAGACAGACAGACAGACAGACAGACAGACAGACAGACAGACAGACAGACAGACAGACAGACAGACAGACAGACAGACAGACAGACAGACAGACAGACAGACAGACAGACAGACAGACAGACAGACAGACAGACAGACAGACAGACAGACAGACAGACAGACAGACAGACAGACAGACAGACAGACAGACAGACAGACAGACAGACAGACAGACAGACAGACAGACAGACAGACAGACAGACAGACAGACAGACAGACAGACAGACAGACAGACAGACAGACAGACAGACAGACAGACAGACAGACAGACAGACAGACAGACAGACAGACAGACAGACAGACAGACAGACAGACAGACAGACAGACAGACAGACAGACAGACAGACAGACAGACAGACAGACAGACAGACAGACAGACAGACAGACAGACAGACAGACAGACAGACAGACAGACAGACAGACAGACAGACAGACAGACAGACAGACAGACAGACAGACAGACAGACAGACAGACAGACAGACAGACAGACAGACAGACAGACAGACAGACAGACAGACAGACAGACAGACAGACAGACAGACAGACAGACAGACAGACAGACAGACAGACAGACAGACAGACAGACAGACAGACAGACAGACAGACAGACAGACAGACAGACAGACAGACAGACAGACAGACAGACAGACAGACAGACAGACAGACAGACAGACAGACAGACAGACAGACAGACAGACAGACAGACAGACAGACAGACAGACAGACAGACAGACAGACAGACAGACAGACAGACAGACAGACAGACAGACAGACAGACAGACAGACAGACAGACAGACAGACAGACAGACAGACAGACAGACAGACAGACAGACAGACAGACAGACAGACAGACAGACAGACAGACAGACAGACAGACAGACAGACAGACAGACAGACAGACAGACAGACAGACAGACAGACAGACAGACAGACAGACAGACAGACAGACAGACAGACAGACAGACAGACAGACAGACAGACAGACAGACAGACAGACAGACAGACAGACAGACAGACAGACAGACAGACAGACAGACAGACAGACAGACAGACAGACAGACAGACAGACAGACAGACAGACAGACAGACAGACAGACAGACAGACAGACAGACAGACAGACAGACAGACAGACAGACAGACAGACAGACAGACAGACAGACAGACAGACAGACAGACAGACAGACAGACAGACAGACAGACAGACAGACAGACAGACAGACAGACAGACAGACAGACAGACAGACAGACAGACAGACAGACAGACAGACAGACAGACAGACAGACAGACAGACAGACAGACAGACAGACAGACAGACAGACAGACAGACAGACAGACAGACAGACAGACAGACAGACAGACAGACAGACAGACAGACAGACAGACAGACAGACAGACAGACAGACAGACAGACAGACAGACAGACAGACAGACAGACAGACAGACAGACAGACAGACAGACAGACAGACAGACAGACAGACAGACAGACAGACAGACAGACAGACAGACAGACAGACAGACAGACAGACAGACAGACAGACAGACAGACAGACAGACAGACAGACAGACAGACAGACAGACAGACAGACAGACAGACAGACAGACAGACAGACAGACAGACAGACAGACAGACAGACAGACAGACAGACAGACAGACAGACAGACAGACAGACAATTCCTTTTGAGGAATTGGAAAGAAAATTGAAAGAGGTTCCTTTTCTAGAATGGATTTGACGACAGTCAACTTTTTTCTAGTTAAGTCCCTGGTGGTCTAGTGGCTAGGATCCAGCACTTTCACTGCTGTGGCCTGGGTTCGATTCCAGGTCAGGGAAACTGTTACACGCAGATAGAAAATTCCTCTTGAGGAATTGGAATGAACATTGACAGAGGTTCCTTTTTCTAGAATGGATTTTCCGACAGTCAACTTTTTTCCTGTACAGTCCCTGATGGTCTAGTGGCTAGCATCCAGCACTCTCACTGCTGTGGCCCGGGTTCGATTCCCGGTCAGGTCTATTATTATAGACGGAAAGACAGAAAATTCTTATCAAAGAATTGGAAAAAGCATTGAAAGAGGTTCCTTTTTCCAGAATGGATTTGACGACAGTCAACTCTTTTGTAGTAAAGTCCCTGGTGGTCTAGTGGCTAGGATCCAGCACTTTCAATGCTGTGGCCCGGGTTCGATTCCCGATCAGGTCTATTATTATAGACGGAAAGACAGAAAATTCTTATCAAAGAATTGGAAAAAGCATTGAAAGAGGTTCCTTTTTCCAGAATGGATTTGACGACAGTCAACTTTTTTCTAGTAAAGTCCCTGGTGGTCTAGTGGCTAGGATCCAGCACTCTCACTGTTGTGGCCCAGGTTCGATTCCCGGTCAGGGAAAATATTACAGACAGACAGACAGACAGACAGACAATTCCTTTTGAGGAATTGGAAAGAAAATTGAAAGAGGTTCCTTTTCTAGAATGGATTTGACGACAGTCAACTTTTTTCTAGTTAAGTCCCTGGTGGTCTAGTGGCTAGGATCCAGCACTTTCACTGCTGTGGCCTGGGTTCGATTCCAGGTCAGGGAAACTGTTACACGCAGATAGAAAATTCCTCTTGAGGAATTGGAATGAACATTGACAGAGGTTCCTTTTTCTAGAATGGATTTTCCGACAGTCAACTTTTTTCCTGTACAGTCCCTGATGGTCTAGTGGCTAGCATCCAGCACTCTCACTGCTGTGGCCCGGGTTCGATTCCCGGTCAGGTCTATTATTATAGACGGAAAGACAGAAAATTCTTATCAAAGAATTGGAAAAAGCATTGAAAGAGGTTCCTTTTTCCAGAATGGATTTGACGACAGTCAACTTTTTTCCTGTACAGTCCCTGATGGTCTAGTGGCTAGCATCCAGCACTCTCACTGTTGTGGCCCAGGTTCGATTCCCGGTCAGGGAAAATATTACAGACAGACAGACAGACAGACAGACAGACAGACAGACAGACAGACAGACAGACAGACAGACAGACAGACAGACAGACAGACAGACAGACAGACAGACAGACAGACAGACAGACAGACAGACAGACAGACAGACAGACAGACAGACAGACAGACAGACAGACAGACAGACAGACAGACAGACAGACAGACAGACAGACAGACAGACAGACAGACAGACAGACAGACAGACAGACAGACAGACAGACAGACAGACAGACAGACAGACAGACAGACAGACAGACAGACAGACAGACAGACAGACAGACAGACAGACAGACAGACAGACAGACAGACAGACAGACAGACAGACAGACAGACAGACAGACAGACAGACAGACAGACAGACAGACAGACAGACAGACAGACAGACAGACAGACAGACAGACAGACAGACAGACAGACAGACAGACAGACAGACAGACAGACAGACAGACAGACAGACAGACAGACAGACAGACAGACAGACAGACAGACAGACAGACAGACAGACAGACAGACAGACAGACAGACAGACAGACAGACAGACAGACAGACAGACAGACAGACAGACAGACAGACAGACAGACAGACAGACAGACAGACAGACAGACAGACAGACAGACAGACAGACAGACAGACAGACAGACAGACAGACAGACAGACAGACAGACAGACAGACAGACAGACAGACAGACAGACAGACAGACAGACAGACAGACAGACAGACAGACAGACAGACAGACAGACAGACAGACAGACAGACAGACAGACAGACAGACAGACAGACAGACAGACAGACAGACAGACAGACAGACAGACAGACAGACAGACAGACAGACAGACAGACAGACAGACAGACAGACAGACAGACAGACAGACAGACAGACAGACAGACAGACAGACAGACAGACAGACAGACAGACAGACAGACAGACAGACAGACAGACAGACAGACAGACAGACAGACAGACAGACAGACAGACAGACAGACAGACAGACAGACAGACAGACAGACAGACAGACAGACAGACAGACAGACAGACAGACAGACAGACAGACAGACAGACAGACAGACAGACAGACAGACAGACAGACAGACAGACAGACAGACAGACAGACAGACAGACAGACAGACAGACAGACAGACAGACAGACAGACAGACAGACAGACAGACAGACAGACAGACAGACAGACAGACAGACAGACAGACAGACAGACAGACAGACAGACAGACAGACAGACAGACAGACAGACAGACAGACAGACAGACAGACAGACAGACAGACAGACAGACAGACAGACAGACAGACAGACAGACAGACAGACAGACAGACAGACAGACAGACAGACAGACAGACAGACAGACAGACAGACAGACAGACAGACAGACAGACAGACAGACAGACAGACAGACAGACAGACAGACAGACAGACAGACAGACAGACAGACAGACAGACAGACAGACAGACAGACAGACAGACAGACAGACAGACAGACAGACAGACAGACAGACAGACAGACAGACAGACAGACAGACAGACAGACAGACAGACAGACAGACAGACAGACAGACAGACAGACAGACAGACAGACAGACAGACAGACAGACAGACAGACAGACAGACAGACAGACAGACAGACAGACAGACAGACAGACAGACAGACAGACAGACAGACAGACAGACAGACAGACAGACAGACAGACAGACAGACAGACAGACAGACAGACAGACAGACAGACAGACAGACAGACAGACAGACAGACAGACAGACAGACAGACAGACAGACAGACAGACAGACAGACAGACAGACAGACAGACAGACAGACAGACAGACAGACAGACAATTCCTTTTGAGGAATTGGAAAGAAAATTGAAAGAGGTTCCTTTTCTAGAATGGATTTGACGACAGTCAACTTTTTTCTAGTTAAGTCCCTGGTGGTCTAGTGGCTAGGATCCAGCACTTTCACTGCTGTGGCCTGGGTTCGATTCCAGGTCAGGGAAACTGTTACACGCAGATAGAAAATTCCTCTTGAGGAATTGGAATGAACATTGACAGAGGTTCCTTTTTCTAGAATGGATTTTCCGACAGTCAACTTTTTTCCTGTACAGTCCCTGATGGTCTAGTGGCTAGCATCCAGCACTCTCACTGCTGTGGCCCGGGTTCGATTCCCGGTCAGGTCTATTATTATAGACGGAAAGACAGAAAATTCTTATCAAAGAATTGGAAAAAGCATTGAAAGAGGTTCCTTTTTCCAGAATGGATTTGACGACAGTCAACTCTTTTGTAGTAAAGTCCCTGGTGGTCTAGTGGCTAGGATCCAGCACTTTCAATGCTGTGGCCCGGGTTCGATTCCCGATCAGGTCTATTATTATAGACGGAAAGACAGAAAATTCTTATCAAAGAATTGGAAAAAGCATTGAAAGAGGTTCCTTTTTCCAGAATGGATTTGACGACAGTCAACTTTTTTCTAGTAAAGTCCCTGGTGGTCTAGTGGCTAGGATCCAGCACTCTCACTGTTGTGGCCCAGGTTCGATTCCCGGTCAGGGAAAATATTACAGACAGACAGACAGACAGACAGACAATTCCTTTTGAGGAATTGGAAAGAAAATTGAAAGAGGTTCCTTTTCTAGAATGGATTTGACGACAGTCAACTTTTTTCTAGTTAAGTCCCTGGTGGTCTAGTGGCTAGGATCCAGCACTTTCACTGCTGTGGCCTGGGTTCGATTCCAGGTCAGGGAAACTGTTACACGCAGATAGAAAATTCCTCTTGAGGAATTGGAATGAACATTGACAGAGGTTCCTTTTTCTAGAATGGATTTTCCGACAGTCAACTTTTTTCCTGTACAGTCCCTGATGGTCTAGTGGCTAGCATCCAGCACTCTCACTGCTGTGGCCCGGGTTCGATTCCCGGTCAGGTCTATTATTATAGACGGAAAGACAGAAAATTCTTATCAAAGAATTGGAAAAAGCATTGAAAGAGGTTCCTTTTTCCAGAATGGATTTGACGACAGTCAACTTTTTTCCTGTACAGTCCCTGATGGTCTAGTGGCTAGCATCCAGCACTCTCACTGTTGTGGCCCAGGTTCGATTCCCGGTCAGGGAAAATATTACAGACAGACAGACAGACAGACAGACAGACAGACAGACAGACAGACAGACAGACAGACAGACAGACAGACAGACAGACAGACAGACAGACAGACAGACAGACAGACAGACAGACAGACAGACAGACAGACAGACAGACAGACAGACAGACAGACAGACAGACAGACAGACAGACAGACAGACAGACAGACAGACAGACAGACAGACAGACAGACAGACAGACAGACAGACAGACAGACAGACAGACAGACAGACAGACAGACAGACAGACAGACAGACAGACAGACAGACAGACAGACAGACAGACAGACAGACAGACAGACAGACAGACAGACAGACAGACAGACAGACAGACAGACAGACAGACAGACAGACAGACAGACAGACAGACAGACAGACAGACAGACAGACAGACAGACAGACAGACAGACAGACAGACAGACAGACAGACAGACAGACAGACAGACAGACAGACAGACAGACAGACAGACAGACAGACAGACAGACAGACAGACAGACAGACAGACAGACAGACAGACAGACAGACAGACAGACAGACAGACAGACAGACAGACAGACAGACAGACAGACAGACAGACAGACAGACAGACAGACAGACAGACAGACAGACAGACAGACAGACAGACAGACAGACAGACAGACAGACAGACAGACAGACAGACAGACAGACAGACAGACAGACAGACAGACAGACAGACAGACAGACAGACAGACAGACAGACAGACAGACAGACAGACAGACAGACAGACAGACAGACAGACAGACAGACAGACAGACAGACAGACAGACAGACAGACAGACAGACAGACAGACAGACAGACAGACAGACAGACAGACAGACAGACAGACAGACAGACAGACAGACAGACAGACAGACAGACAGACAGACAGACAGACAGACAGACAGACAGACAGACAGACAGACAGACAGACAGACAGACAGACAGACAGACAGACAGACAGACAGACAGACAGACAGACAGACAGACAGACAGACAGACAGACAGACAGACAGACAGACAGACAGACAGACAGACAGACAGACAGACAGACAGACAGACAGACAGACAGACAGACAGACAGACAGACAGACAGACAGACAGACAGACAGACAGACAGACAGACAGACAGACAGACAGACAGACAGACAGACAGACAGACAGACAGACAGACAGACAGACAGACAGACAGACAGACAGACAGACAGACAGACAGACAGACAATTCCTTTTGAGGAATTGGAAAGAAAATTGAAAGAGGTTCCTTTTCTAGAATGGATTTGACGACAGTCAACTTTTTTCTAGTTAAGTCCCTGGTGGTCTAGTGGCTAGGATCCAGCACTTTCACTGCTGTGGCCTGGGTTCGATTCCAGGTCAGGGAAACTGTTACACGCAGATAGAAAATTCCTCTTGAGGAATTGGAATGAACATTGACAGAGGTTCCTTTTTCTAGAATGGATTTTCCGACAGTCAACTTTTTTCCTGTACAGTCCCTGATGGTCTAGTGGCTAGCATCCAGCACTCTCACTGCTGTGGCCCGGGTTCGATTCCCGGTCAGGTCTATTATTATAGACGGAAAGACAGAAAATTCTTATCAAAGAATTGGAAAAAGCATTGAAAGAGGTTCCTTTTTCCAGAATGGATTTGACGACAGTCAACTCTTTTGTAGTAAAGTCCCTGGTGGTCTAGTGGCTAGGATCCAGCACTTTCAATGCTGTGGCCCGGGTTCGATTCCCGATCAGGTCTATTATTATAGACGGAAAGACAGAAAATTCTTATCAAAGAATTGGAAAAAGCATTGAAAGAGGTTCCTTTTTCCAGAATGGATTTGACGACAGTCAACTTTTTTCTAGTAAAGTCCCTGGTGGTCTAGTGGCTAGGATCCAGCACTCTCACTGTTGTGGCCCAGGTTCGATTCCCGGTCAGGGAAAATATTACAGACAGACAGACAGACAGACAGACAATTCCTTTTGAGGAATTGGAAAGAAAATTGAAAGAGGTTCCTTTTCTAGAATGGATTTGACGACAGTCAACTTTTTTCTAGTTAAGTCCCTGGTGGTCTAGTGGCTAGGATCCAGCACTTTCACTGCTGTGGCCTGGGTTCGATTCCAGGTCAGGGAAACTGTTACACGCAGAAGGAATTGGAATGAACATTGACAGAGGTTCCTTTTTCTAGAATGGATTTTCCGACAGTCAACTTTTTTCCTGTACAGTCCCTGATGGTCTAGTGGCTAGCATCCAGCACTCTCACTGCTGTGGCCCGGGTTCGATTCCCGGTCAGGTCTATTATTATAGACGGAAAGACAGAAAATTCTTATCAAAGAATTGGAAAAAGCATTGAAAGAGGTTCCTTTTTCCAGAATGGATTTGACGACAGTCAACTTTTTTCCTGTACAGTCCCTGATGGTCTAGTGGCTAGCATCCAGCACTCTCACTGTTGTGGCCCAGGTTCGATTCCCGGTCAGGGAAAATATTACAGACAGACAGACAGACAGACAGACAGACAGACAGACAGACAGACAGACAGACAGACAGACAGACAGACAGACAGACAGACAGACAGACAGACAGACAGACAGACAGACAGACAGACAGACAGACAGACAGACAGACAGACAGACAGACAGACAGACAGACAGACAGACAGACAGACAGACAGACAGACAGACAGACAGACAGACAGACAGACAGACAGACAGACAGACAGACAGACAGACAGACAGACAGACAGACAGACAGACAGACAGACAGACAGACAGACAGACAGACAGACAGACAGACAGACAGACAGACAGACAGACAGACAGACAGACAGACAGACAGACAGACAGACAGACAGACAGACAGACAGACAGACAGACAGACAGACAGACAGACAGACAGACAGACAGACAGACAGACAGACAGACAGACAGACAGACAGACAGACAGACAGACAGACAGACAGACAGACAGACAGACAGACAGACAGACAGACAGACAGACAGACAGACAGACAGACAGACAGACAGACAGACAGACAGACAGACAGACAGACAGACAGACAGACAGACAGACAGACAGACAGACAGACAGACAGACAGACAGACAGACAGACAGACAGACAGACAGACAGACAGACAGACAGACAGACAGACAGACAGACAGACAGACAGACAGACAGACAGACAGACAGACAGACAGACAGACAGACAGACAGACAGACAGACAGACAGACAGACAGACAGACAGACAGACAGACAGACAGACAGACAGACAGACAGACAGACAGACAGACAGACAGACAGACAGACAGACAGACAGACAGACAGACAGACAGACAGACAGACAGACAGACAGACAGACAGACAGACAGACAGACAGACAGACAGACAGACAGACAGACAGACAGACAGACAGACAGACAGACAGACAGACAGACAGACAGACAGACAGACAGACAGACAGACAGACAGACAGACAGACAGACAGACAGACAGACAGACAGACAGACAGACAGACAGACAGACAGACAGACAGACAGACAGACAGACAGACAGACAGACAGACAGACAGACAGACAGACAGACAGACAGACAGACAGACAGACAGACAGACAGACAGACAGACAGACAGACAGACAGACAGACAGACAGACAGACAGACAGACAGACAGACAGACAGACAGACAGACAGACAGACAGACAGACAGACAGACAGACAGACAGACAGACAGACAGACAGACAGACAGACAGACAGACAGACAGACAGACAGACAGACAGACAGACAGACAGACAGACAGACAGACAGACAGACAGACAGACAGACAGACAGACAGACAGACAGACAGACAGACAGACAGACAGACAGACAGACAGACAGACAGACAGACAGACAGACAGACAGACAGACAGACAGACAGACAGACAGACAGACAGACAGACAGACAGACAGACAGACAGACAGACAGACAGACAGACAGACAGACAGACAGACAGACAGACAGACAGACAGACAGACAGACAGACAGACAGACAGACAGACAGACAGACAGACAGACAGACAGACAGACAGACAGACAGACAGACAGACAGACAGACAGACAGACAGACAGACAGACAGACAGACAGACAGACAGACAGACAGACAGTTCCTTTTGAGGAATTGGAAAGAAAATTGAAAGAGGTTCCTTTTCTAGAATGGATTTGACGACAGTCAACTTTTTTCTAGTTAAGTCCCTGGTGGTCTAGTGGCTAGGATCCAGCACTTTCACTGCTGTGGCCTGGGTTCGATTCCAGGTCAGGGAAACTGTTACACGCAGATAGAAAATTCCTCTTGAGGAATTGGAATGAACATTGACAGAGGTTCCTTTTTCTAGAATGGATTTTCCGACAGTCAACTTTTTTCCTGTACAGTCCCTGATGGTCTAGTGGCTAGCATCCAGCACTCTCACTGCTGTGGCCCGGGTTCGATTCCCGGTCAGGTCTATTATTATAGACGGAAAGACAGAAAATTCTTATCAAAGAATTGGAAAAAGCATTGAAAGAGGTTCCTTTTTCCAGAATGGATTTGACGACAGTCAACTCTTTTGTAGTAAAGTCCCTGGTGGTCTAGTGGCTAGGATCCAGCACTTTCAATGCTGTGGCCCGGGTTCGATTCCCGATCAGGTCTATTATTATAGACGGAAAGACAGAAAATTCTTATCAAAGAATTGGAAAAAGCATTGAAAGAGGTTCCTTTTTCCAGAATGGATTTGACGACAGTCAACTTTTTTCTAGTAAAGTCCCTGGTGGTCTAGTGGCTAGGATCCAGCACTCTCACTGTTGTGGCCCAGGTTCGATTCCCGGTCAGGGAAAATATTACAGACAGACAGACAGACAGACAGACAATTCCTTTTGAGGAATTGGAAAGAAAATTGAAAGAGGTTCCTTTTCTAGAATGGATTTGACGACAGTCAACTTTTTTCTAGTTAAGTCCCTGGTGGTCTAGTGGCTAGGATCCAGCACTTTCACTGCTGTGGCCTGGGTTCGATTCCAGGTCAGGGAAACTGTTACACGCAGATAGAAAATTCCTCTTGAGGAATTGGAATGAACATTGACAGAGGTTCCTTTTTCTAGAATGGATTTTCCGACAGTCAACTTTTTTCCTGTACAGTCCCTGATGGTCTAGTGGCTAGCATCCAGCACTCTCACTGCTGTGGCCCGGGTTCGATTCCCGGTCAGGTCTATTATTATAGACGGAAAGACAGAAAATTCTTATCAAAGAATTGGAAAAAGCATTGAAAGAGGTTCCTTTTTCCAGAATGGATTTGACGACAGTCAACTTTTTTCCTGTACAGTCCCTGATGGTCTAGTGGCTAGCATCCAGCACTCTCACTGTTGTGGCCCAGGTTCGATTCCCGGTCAGGGAAAATATTACAGACAGACAGACAGACAGACAGACAGACAGACAGACAGACAGACAGACAGACAGACAGACAGACAGACAGACAGACAGACAGACAGACAGACAGACAGACAGACAGACAGACAGACAGACAGACAGACAGACAGACAGACAGACAGACAGACAGACAGACAGACAGACAGACAGACAGACAGACAGACAGACAGACAGACAGACAGACAGACAGACAGACAGACAGACAGACAGACAGACAGACAGACAGACAGACAGACAGACAGACAGACAGACAGACAGACAGACAGACAGACAGACAGACAGACAGACAGACAGACAGACAGACAGACAGACAGACAGACAGACAGACAGACAGACAGACAGACAGACAGACAGACAGACAGACAGACAGACAGACAGACAGACAGACAGACAGACAGACAGACAGACAGACAGACAGACAGACAGACAGACAGACAGACAGACAGACAGACAGACAGACAGACAGACAGACAGACAGACAGACAGACAGACAGACAGACAGACAGACAGACAGACAGACAGACAGACAGACAGACAGACAGACAGACAGACAGACAGACAGACAGACAGACAGACAGACAGACAGACAGACAGACAGACAGACAGACAGACAGACAGACAGACAGACAGACAGACAGACAGACAGACAGACAGACAGACAGACAGACAGACAGACAGACAGACAGACAGACAGACAGACAGACAGACAGACAGACAGACAGACAGACAGACAGACAGACAGACAGACAGACAGACAGACAGACAGACAGACAGACAGACAGACAGACAGACAGACAGACAGACAGACAGACAGACAGACAGACAGACAGACAGACAGACAGACAGACAGACAGACAGACAGACAGACAGACAGACAGACAGACAGACAGACAGACAGACAGACAGACAGACAGACAGACAGACAGACAGACAGACAGACAGACAGACAGACAGACAGACAGACAGACAGACAGACAGACAGACAGACAGACAGACAGACAGACAGACAGACAGACAGACAGACAGACAGACAGACAGACAGACAGACAGACAGACAGACAGACAGACAGACAATTCCTTTTGAGGAATTGGAAAGAAAATTGAAAGAGGTTCCTTTTCTAGAATGGATTTGACGACAGTCAACTTTTTTCTAGTTAAGTCCCTGGTGGTCTAGTGGCTAGGATCCAGCACTTTCACTGCTGTGGCCTGGGTTCGATTCCAGGTCAGGGAAACTGTTACACGCAGATAGAAAATTCCTCTTGAGGAATTGGAATGAACATTGACAGAGGTTCCTTTTTCTAGAATGGATTTTCCGACAGTCAACTTTTTTCCTGTACAGTCCCTGATGGTCTAGTGGCTAGCATCCAGCACTCTCACTGCTGTGGCCCGGGTTCGATTCCCGGTCAGGTCTATTATTATAGACGGAAAGACAGAAAATTCTTATCAAAGAATTGGAAAAAGCATTGAAAGAGGTTCCTTTTTCCAGAATGGATTTGACGACAGTCAACTCTTTTGTAGTAAAGTCCCTGGTGGTCTAGTGGCTAGGATCCAGCACTTTCAATGCTGTGGCCCGGGTTCGATTCCCGATCAGGTCTATTATTATAGACGGAAAGACAGAAAATTCTTATCAAAGAATTGGAAAAAGCATTGAAAGAGGTTCCTTTTTCCAGAATGGATTTGACGACAGTCAACTTTTTTCTAGTAAAGTCCCTGGTGGTCTAGTGGCTAGGATCCAGCACTCTCACTGTTGTGGCCCAGGTTCGATTCCCGGTCAGGGAAAATATTACAGACAGACAGACAGACAGACAGACAATTCCTTTTGAGGAATTGGAAAGAAAATTGAAAGAGGTTCCTTTTCTAGAATGGATTTGACGACAGTCAACTTTTTTCTAGTTAAGTCCCTGGTGGTCTAGTGGCTAGGATCCAGCACTTTCACTGCTGTGGCCTGGGTTCGATTCCAGGTCAGGGAAACTGTTACACGCAGATAGAAAATTCCTCTTGAGGAATTGGAATGAACATTGACAGAGGTTCCTTTTTCTAGAATGGATTTTCCGACAGTCAACTTTTTTCCTGTACAGTCCCTGATGGTCTAGTGGCTAGCATCCAGCACTCTCACTGCTGTGGCCCGGGTTCGATTCCCGGTCAGGTCTATTATTATAGACGGAAAGACAGAAAATTCTTATCAAAGAATTGGAAAAAGCATTGAAAGAGGTTCCTTTTTCCAGAATGGATTTGACGACAGTCAACTTTTTTCCTGTACAGTCCCTGATGGTCTAGTGGCTAGCATCCAGCACTCTCACTGTTGTGGCCCAGGTTCGATTCCCGGTCAGGGAAAATATTACAGACAGACAGACAGACAGACAGACAGACAGACAGACAGACAGACAGACAGACAGACAGACAGACAGACAGACAGACAGACAGACAGACAGACAGACAGACAGACAGACAGACAGACAGACAGACAGACAGACAGACAGACAGACAGACAGACAGACAGACAGACAGACAGACAGACAGACAGACAGACAGACAGACAGACAGACAGACAGACAGACAGACAGACAGACAGACAGACAGACAGACAGACAGACAGACAGACAGACAGACAGACAGACAGACAGACAGACAGACAGACAGACAGACAGACAGACAGACAGACAGACAGACAGACAGACAGACAGACAGACAGACAGACAGACAGACAGACAGACAGACAGACAGACAGACAGACAGACAGACAGACAGACAGACAGACAGACAGACAGACAGACAGACAGACAGACAGACAGACAGACAGACAGACAGACAGACAGACAGACAGACAGACAGACAGACAGACAGACAGACAGACAGACAGACAGACAGACAGACAGACAGACAGACAGACAGACAGACAGACAGACAGACAGACAGACAGACAGACAGACAGACAGACAGACAGACAGACAGACAGACAGACAGACAGACAGACAGACAGACAGACAGACAGACAGACAGACAGACAGACAGACAGACAGACAGACAGACAGACAGACAGACAGACAGACAGACAGACAGACAGACAGACAGACAGACAGACAGACAGACAGACAGACAGACAGACAGACAGACAGACAGACAGACAGACAGACAGACAGACAGACAGACAGACAGACAGACAGACAGACAGACAGACAGACAGACAGACAGACAGACAGACAGACAGACAGACAGACAGACAGACAGACAGACAGACAGACAGACAGACAGACAGACAGACAGACAGACAGACAGACAGACAGACAGACAGACAGACAGACAGACAGACAGACAGACAGACAGACAGACAGACAGACAGACAGACAGACAGACAGACAGACAGACAGACAGACAGACAGACAGACAGACAGACAGACAGACAGACAGACAGACAGACAGACAGACAGACAGACAGACAGACAGACAGACAGACAGACAGACAGACAGACAGACAGACAGACAGACAGACAGACAGACAGACAGACAGACAGACAGACAGACAGACAGACAGACAGACAGACAGACAGACAGACAGACAGACAGACAGACAGACAGACAGACAGACAGACAGACAGACAGACAGACAGACAGACAGACAGACAGACAGACAGACAGACAGACAGACAGACAGACAGACAGACAGACAGACAGACAGACAGACAGACAGACAGACAGACAGACAGACAGACAGACAGACAGACAGACAGACAGACAGACAGACAGACAGACAGACAGACAGACAGACAGACAGACAGACAGACAGACAGACAGACAGACAGACAGACAGACAGACAGACAGACAGACAGACAGACAGACAGACAGACAGACAGACAGACAGACAGACAGACAGACAGACAGACAGACAGACAGACAGACAGACAGACAGACAGACAGACAGACAGACAGACAGACAGACAGACAGACAGACAGACAGACAGACAGACAGACAGACAGACAGACAGACAGACAGACAGACAGACAGACAGACAGACAGACAGACAGACAGACAGACAGACAGACAGACAGACAGACAGACAGACAGACAGACAGACAGACAGACAGACAGACAGACAGACAGACAGACAGACAGACAGACAGACAGACAGACAGACAGACAGACAGACAGACAGACAGACAGACAGACAGACAGACAGACAGACAGACAGACAGACAGACAGACAGACAGACAGACAGACAGACAGACAGACAGACAGACAGACAGACAGACAGACAGACAGACAGACAGACAGACAGACAGACAGACAGACAGACAGACAGACAGACAGACAGACAGACAGACAGACAGACAGACAGACAGACAGACAGACAGACAGACAGACAGACAGACAGACAGACAGACAGACAGACAGACAGACAGACAGACAGACAGACAGACAGACAGACAGACAGACAGACAGACAGACAGACAGACAGACAGACAGACAGACAGACAGACAGACAGACAGACAGACAGACAGACAGACAGACAGACAGACAGACAGACAGACAGACAGACAGACAGACAGACAGACAGACAGACAGACAGACAGACAGACAGACAGACAGACAGACAGACAGACAGACAGACAGACAGACAGACAGACAGACAGACAGACAGACAGACAGACAGACAGACAGACAGACAGACAGACAGACAGACAGACAGACAGACAGACAGACAGACAGACAGACAGACAGACAGACAGACAGACAGACAGACAGACAGACAGACAGACAGACAGACAGACAGACAGACAGACAGACAGACAGACAGACAGACAGACAGACAGACAGACAGACAGACAGACAGACAGACAGACAGACAGACAGACAATTCCTTTTGAGGAATTGGAAAGAAAATTGAAAGAGGTTCCTTTTCTAGAATGGATTTGACGACAGTCAACTTTTTTCTAGTTAAGTCCCTGGTGGTCTAGTGGCTAGGATCCAGCACTTTCACTGCTGTGGCCTGGGTTCGATTCCAGGTCAGGGAAACTGTTACACGCAGATAGAAAATTCCTCTTGAGGAATTGGAATGAACATTGACAGAGGTTCCTTTTTCTAGAATGGATTTTCCGACAGTCAACTTTTTTCCTGTACAGTCCCTGATGGTCTAGTGGCTAGCATCCAGCACTCTCACTGCTGTGGCCCGGGTTCGATTCCCGGTCAGGTCTATTATTATAGACGGAAAGACAGAAAATTCTTATCAAAGAATTGGAAAAAGCATTGAAAGAGGTTCCTTTTTCCAGAATGGATTTGACGACAGTCAACTCTTTTGTAGTAAAGTCCCTGGTGGTCTAGTGGCTAGGATCCAGCACTTTCAATGCTGTGGCCCGGGTTCGATTCCCGATCAGGTCTATTATTATAGACGGAAAGACAGAAAATTCTTATCAAAGAATTGGAAAAAGCATTGAAAGAGGTTCCTTTTTCCAGAATGGATTTGACGACAGTCAACTTTTTTCTAGTAAAGTCCCTGGTGGTCTAGTGGCTAGGATCCAGCACTCTCACTGTTGTGGCCCAGGTTCGATTCCCGGTCAGGGAAAATATTACAGACAGACAGACAGACAGACAGACAATTCCTTTTGAGGAATTGGAAAGAAAATTGAAAGAGGTTCCTTTTCTAGAATGGATTTGACGACAGTCAACTTTTTTCTAGTTAAGTCCCTGGTGGTCTAGTGGCTAGGATCCAGCACTTTCACTGCTGTGGCCTGGGTTCGATTCCAGGTCAGGGAAACTGTTACACGCAGATAGAAAATTCCTCTTGAGGAATTGGAATGAACATTGACAGAGGTTCCTTTTTCTAGAATGGATTTTCCGACAGTCAACTTTTTTCCTGTACAGTCCCTGATGGTCTAGTGGCTAGCATCCAGCACTCTCACTGCTGTGGCCCGGGTTCGATTCCCGGTCAGGTCTATTATTATAGACGGAAAGACAGAAAATTCTTATCAAAGAATTGGAAAAAGCATTGAAAGAGGTTCCTTTTTCCAGAATGGATTTGACGACAGTCAACTTTTTTCCTGTACAGTCCCTGATGGTCTAGTGGCTAGCATCCAGCACTCTCACTGTTGTGGCCCAGGTTCGATTCCCGGTCAGGGAAAATATTACAGACAGACAGACAGACAGACAGACAGACAGACAGACAGACAGACAGACAGACAGACAGACAGACAGACAGACAGACAGACAGACAGACAGACAGACAGACAGACAGACAGACAGACAGACAGACAGACAGACAGACAGACAGACAGACAGACAGACAGACAGACAGACAGACAGACAGACAGACAGACAGACAGACAGACAGACAGACAGACAGACAGACAGACAGACAGACAGACAGACAGACAGACAGACAGACAGACAGACAGACAGACAGACAGACAGACAGACAGACAGACAGACAGACAGACAGACAGACAGACAGACAGACAGACAGACAGACAGACAGACAGACAGACAGACAGACAGACAGACAGACAGACAGACAGACAGACAGACAGACAGACAGACAGACAGACAGACAGACAGACAGACAGACAGACAGACAGACAGACAGACAGACAGACAGACAGACAGACAGACAGACAGACAGACAGACAGACAGACAGACAGACAGACAGACAGACAGACAGACAGACAGACAGACAGACAGACAGACAGACAGACAGACAGACAGACAGACAGACAGACAGACAGACAGACAGACAGACAGACAGACAGACAGACAGACAGACAGACAGACAGACAGACAGACAGACAGACAGACAGACAGACAGACAGACAGACAGACAGACAGACAGACAGACAGACAGACAGACAGACAGACAGACAGACAGACAGACAGACAGACAGACAGACAGACAGACAGACAGACAGACAGACAGACAGACAGACAGACAGACAGACAGACAGACAGACAGACAGACAGACAGACAGACAGACAGACAGACAGACAGACAGACAGACAGACAGACAGACAGACAGACAGACAGACAGACAGACAGACAGACAGACAGACAGACAGACAGACAGACAGACAGACAGACAGACAGACAGACAGACAGACAGACAGACAGACAGACAGACAGACAGACAGACAGACAGACAGACAGACAGACAGACAGACAGACAGACAGACAGACAGACAGACAGACAGACAGACAGACAGACAGACAGACAGACAGACAGACAGACAGACAGACAGACAGACAGACAGACAGACAGACAGACAGACAGACAGACAGACAGACAGACAGACAGACAGACAGACAGACAGACAGACAGACAGACAGACAGACAGACAGACAGACAGACAGACAGACAGACAGACAGACAGACAGACAGACAGACAGACAGACAGACAGACAGACAGACAGACAGACAGACAGACAGACAGACAGACAGACAGACAGACAGACAGACAGACAGACAGACAGACAGACAGACAGACAGACAGACAGACAGACAGACAGACAGACAGACAGACAGACAGACAGACAGACAGACAGACAGACAGACAGACAGACAGACAGACAGACAGACAGACAGACAGACAGACAGACAGACAGACAGACAGACAGACAGACAGACAGACAGACAGACAGACAGACAGACAGACAGACAGACAGACAGACAGACAGACAGACAGACAGACAGACAGACAGACAGACAGACAGACAGACAGACAGACAGACAGACAGACAGACAGACAGACAGACAGACAGACAGACAGACAGACAGACAGACAGACAGACAGACAGACAGACAGACAGACAGACAGACAGACAGACAGACAGACAGACAGACAGACAGACAGACAGACAGACAGACAGACAGACAGACAGACAGACAGACAGACAGACAGACAGACAGACAGACAGACAGACAGACAGACAGACAGACAGACAGACAGACAGACAGACAGACAGACAGACAGACAGACAGACAGACAGACAGACAGACAGACAGACAGACAGACAGACAGACAGACAGACAGACAGACAGACAGACAGACAGACAGACAGACAGACAGACAGACAGACAGACAGACAGACAGACAGACAGACAGACAGACAGACAGACAGACAGACAGACAGACAGACAGACAGACAGACAGACAGACAGACAGACAGACAGACAATTCCTTTTGAGGAATTGGAAAGAAAATTGAAAGAGGTTCCTTTTCTAGAATGGATTTGACGACAGTCAACTTTTTTCTAGTTAAGTCCCTGGTGGTCTAGTGGCTAGGATCCAGCACTTTCACTGCTGTGGCCTGGGTTCGATTCCAGGTCAGGGAAACTGTTACACGCAGATAGAAAATTCCTCTTGAGGAATTGGAATGAACATTGACAGAGGTTCCTTTTTCTAGAATGGATTTTCCGACAGTCAACTTTTTTCCTGTACAGTCCCTGATGGTCTAGTGGCTAGCATCCAGCACTCTCACTGCTGTGGCCCGGGTTCGATTCCCGGTCAGGTCTATTATTATAGACGGAAAGACAGAAAATTCTTATCAAAGAATTGGAAAAAGCATTGAAAGAGGTTCCTTTTTCCAGAATGGATTTGACGACAGTCAACTCTTTTGTAGTAAAGTCCCTGGTGGTCTAGTGGCTAGGATCCAGCACTTTCAATGCTGTGGCCCGGGTTCGATTCCCGATCAGGTCTATTATTATAGACGGAAAGACAGAAAATTCTTATCAAAGAATTGGAAAAAGCATTGAAAGAGGTTCCTTTTTCCAGAATGGATTTGACGACAGTCAACTTTTTTCTAGTAAAGTCCCTGGTGGTCTAGTGGCTAGGATCCAGCACTCTCACTGTTGTGGCCCAGGTTCGATTCCCGGTCAGGGAAAATATTACAGACAGACAGACAGACAGACAGACAATTCCTTTTGAGGAATTGGAAAGAAAATTGAAAGAGGTTCCTTTTCTAGAATGGATTTGACGACAGTCAACTTTTTTCTAGTTAAGTCCCTGGTGGTCTAGTGGCTAGGATCCAGCACTTTCACTGCTGTGGCCTGGGTTCGATTCCAGGTCAGGGAAACTGTTACACGCAGATAGAAAATTCCTCTTGAGGAATTGGAATGAACATTGACAGAGGTTCCTTTTTCTAGAATGGATTTTCCGACAGTCAACTTTTTTCCTGTACAGTCCCTGATGGTCTAGTGGCTAGCATCCAGCACTCTCACTGCTGTGGCCCGGGTTCGATTCCCGGTCAGGTCTATTATTATAGACGGAAAGACAGAAAATTCTTATCAAAGAATTGGAAAAAGCATTGAAAGAGGTTCCTTTTTCCAGAATGGATTTGACGACAGTCAACTTTTTTCCTGTACAGTCCCTGATGGTCTAGTGGCTAGCATCCAGCACTCTCACTGTTGTGGCCCAGGTTCGATTCCCGGTCAGGGAAAATATTACAGACAGACAGACAGACAGACAGACAGACAGACAGACAGACAGACAGACAGACAGACAGACAGACAGACAGACAGACAGACAGACAGACAGACAGACAGACAGACAGACAGACAGACAGACAGACAGACAGACAGACAGACAGACAGACAGACAGACAGACAGACAGACAGACAGACAGACAGACAGACAGACAGACAGACAGACAGACAGACAGACAGACAGACAGACAGACAGACAGACAGACAGACAGACAGACAGACAGACAGACAGACAGACAGACAGACAGACAGACAGACAGACAGACAGACAGACAGACAGACAGACAGACAGACAGACAGACAGACAGACAGACAGACAGACAGACAGACAGACAGACAGACAGACAGACAGACAGACAGACAGACAGACAGACAGACAGACAGACAGACAGACAGACAGACAGACAGACAGACAGACAGACAGACAGACAGACAGACAGACAGACAGACAGACAGACAGACAGACAGACAGACAGACAGACAGACAGACAGACAGACAGACAGACAGACAGACAGACAGACAGACAGACAGACAGACAGACAGACAGACAGACAGACAGACAGACAGACAGACAGACAGACAGACAGACAGACAGACAGACAGACAGACAGACAGACAGACAGACAGACAGACAGACAGACAGACAGACAGACAGACAGACAGACAGACAGACAGACAGACAGACAGACAGACAGACAGACAGACAGACAGACAGACAGACAGACAGACAGACAGACAGACAGACAGACAGACAGACAGACAGACAGACAGACAGACAGACAGACAGACAGACAGACAGACAGACAGACAGACAGACAGACAGACAGACAGACAGACAGACAGACAGACAGACAGACAGACAGACAGACAGACAGACAGACAGACAGACAGACAGACAGACAGACAGACAGACAGACAGACAGACAGACAGACAGACAGACAGACAGACAGACAGACAGACAGACAGACAGACAGACAGACAGACAGACAGACAGACAGACAGACAGACAGACAGACAGACAGACAGACAGACAGACAGACAGACAGACAGACAGACAGACAGACAGACAGACAGACAGACAGACAGACAGACAGACAGACAGACAGACAGACAGACAGACAGACAGACAGACAGACAGACAGACAGACAGACAGACAGACAGACAGACAGACAGACAGACAGACAGACAGACAGACAGACAGACAGACAGACAGACAGACAGACAGACAGACAGACAGACAGACAGACAGACAGACAGACAGACAGACAGACAGACAGACAGACAGACAGACAGACAGACAATTCCTTTTGAGGAATTGGAAAGAAAATTGAAAGAGGTTCCTTTTCTAGAATGGATTTGACGACAGTCAACTTTTTTCTAGTTAAGTCCCTGGTGGTCTAGTGGCTAGGATCCAGCACTTTCACTGCTGTGGCCTGGGTTCGATTCCAGGTCAGGGAAACTGTTACACGCAGATAGAAAATTCCTCTTGAGGAATTGGAATGAACATTGACAGAGGTTCCTTTTTCTAGAATGGATTTTCCGACAGTCAACTTTTTTCCTGTACAGTCCCTGATGGTCTAGTGGCTAGCATCCAGCACTCTCACTGCTGTGGCCCGGGTTCGATTCCCGGTCAGGTCTATTATTATAGACGGAAAGACAGAAAATTCTTATCAAAGAATTGGAAAAAGCATTGAAAGAGGTTCCTTTTTCCAGAATGGATTTGACGACAGTCAACTCTTTTGTAGTAAAGTCCCTGGTGGTCTAGTGGCTAGGATCCAGCACTTTCAATGCTGTGGCCCGGGTTCGATTCCCGATCAGGTCTATTATTATAGACGGAAAGACAGAAAATTCTTATCAAAGAATTGGAAAAAGCATTGAAAGAGGTTCCTTTTTCCAGAATGGATTTGACGACAGTCAACTTTTTTCTAGTAAAGTCCCTGGTGGTCTAGTGGCTAGGATCCAGCACTCTCACTGTTGTGGCCCAGGTTCGATTCCCGGTCAGGGAAAATATTACAGACAGACAGACAGACAGACAGACAATTCCTTTTGAGGAATTGGAAAGAAAATTGAAAGAGGTTCCTTTTCTAGAATGGATTTGACGACAGTCAACTTTTTTCTAGTTAAGTCCCTGGTGGTCTAGTGGCTAGGATCCAGCACTTTCACTGCTGTGGCCTGGGTTCGATTCCAGGTCAGGGAAACTGTTACACGCAGATAGAAAATTCCTCTTGAGGAATTGGAATGAACATTGACAGAGGTTCCTTTTTCTAGAATGGATTTTCCGACAGTCAACTTTTTTCCTGTACAGTCCCTGATGGTCTAGTGGCTAGCATCCAGCACTCTCACTGCTGTGGCCCGGGTTCGATTCCCGGTCAGGTCTATTATTATAGACGGAAAGACAGAAAATTCTTATCAAAGAATTGGAAAAAGCATTGAAAGAGGTTCCTTTTTCCAGAATGGATTTGACGACAGTCAACTTTTTTCCTGTACAGTCCCTGATGGTCTAGTGGCTAGCATCCAGCACTCTCACTGTTGTGGCCCAGGTTCGATTCCCGGTCAGGGAAAATATTACAGACAGACAGACAGACAGACAGACAGACAGACAGACAGACAGACAGACAGACAGACAGACAGACAGACAGACAGACAGACAGACAGACAGACAGACAGACAGACAGACAGACAGACAGACAGACAGACAGACAGACAGACAGACAGACAGACAGACAGACAGACAGACAGACAGACAGACAGACAGACAGACAGACAGACAGACAGACAGACAGACAGACAGACAGACAGACAGACAGACAGACAGACAGACAGACAGACAGACAGACAGACAGACAGACAGACAGACAGACAGACAGACAGACAGACAGACAGACAGACAGACAGACAGACAGACAGACAGACAGACAGACAGACAGACAGACAGACAGACAGACAGACAGACAGACAGACAGACAGACAGACAGACAGACAGACAGACAGACAGACAGACAGACAGACAGACAGACAGACAGACAGACAGACAGACAGACAGACAGACAGACAGACAGACAGACAGACAGACAGACAGACAGACAGACAGACAGACAGACAGACAGACAGACAGACAGACAGACAGACAGACAGACAGACAGACAGACAGACAGACAGACAGACAGACAGACAGACAGACAGACAGACAGACAGACAGACAGACAGACAGACAGACAGACAGACAGACAGACAGACAGACAGACAGACAGACAGACAGACAGACAGACAGACAGACAGACAGACAGACAGACAGACAGACAGACAGACAGACAGACAGACAGACAGACAGACAGACAGACAGACAGACAGACAGACAGACAGACAGACAGACAGACAGACAGACAGACAGACAGACAGACAGACAGACAGACAGTTCCTTTTGAGGAATTGGAAAGAAAATTGAAAGAGGTTCCTTTTCTAGAATGGATTTGACGACAGTCAACTTTTTTCTAGTTAAGTCCCTGGTGGTCTAGTGGCTAGGATCCAGCACTTTCACTGCTGTGGCCTGGGTTCGATTCCAGGTCAGGGAAACTGTTACACGCAGATAGAAAATTCCTCTTGAGGAATTGGAATGAACATTGACAGAGGTTCCTTTTTCTAGAATGGATTTTCCGACAGTCAACTTTTTTCCTGTACAGTCCCTGATGGTCTAGTGGCTAGCATCCAGCACTCTCACTGCTGTGGCCCGGGTTCGATTCCCGGTCAGGTCTATTATTATAGACGGAAAGACAGAAAATTCTTATCAAAGAATTGGAAAAAGCATTGAAAGAGGTTCCTTTTTCCAGAATGGATTTGACGACAGTCAACTCTTTTGTAGTAAAGTCCCTGGTGGTCTAGTGGCTAGGATCCAGCACTTTCAATGCTGTGGCCCGGGTTCGATTCCCGATCAGGTCTATTATTATAGACGGAAAGACAGAAAATTCTTATCAAAGAATTGGAAAAAGCATTGAAAGAGGTTCCTTTTTCCAGAATGGATTTGACGACAGTCAACTTTTTTCTAGTAAAGTCCCTGGTGGTCTAGTGGCTAGGATCCAGCACTCTCACTGTTGTGGCCCAGGTTCGATTCCCGGTCAGGGAAAATATTACAGACAGACAGACAGACAGACAGACAATTCCTTTTGAGGAATTGGAAAGAAAATTGAAAGAGGTTCCTTTTCTAGAATGGATTTGACGACAGTCAACTTTTTTCTAGTTAAGTCCCTGGTGGTCTAGTGGCTAGGATCCAGCACTTTCACTGCTGTGGCCTGGGTTCGATTCCAGGTCAGGGAAACTGTTACACGCAGATAGAAAATTCCTCTTGAGGAATTGGAATGAACATTGACAGAGGTTCCTTTTTCTAGAATGGATTTTCCGACAGTCAACTTTTTTCCTGTACAGTCCCTGATGGTCTAGTGGCTAGCATCCAGCACTCTCACTGCTGTGGCCCGGGTTCGATTCCCGGTCAGGTCTATTATTATAGACGGAAAGACAGAAAATTCTTATCAAAGAATTGGAAAAAGCATTGAAAGAGGTTCCTTTTTCCAGAATGGATTTGACGACAGTCAACTTTTTTCCTGTACAGTCCCTGATGGTCTAGTGGCTAGCATCCAGCACTCTCACTGTTGTGGCCCAGGTTCGATTCCCGGTCAGGGAAAATATTACAGACAGACAGACAGACAGACAGACAGACAGACAGACAGACAGACAGACAGACAGACAGACAGACAGACAGACAGACAGACAGACAGACAGACAGACAGACAGACAGACAGACAGACAGACAGACAGACAGACAGACAGACAGACAGACAGACAGACAGACAGACAGACAGACAGACAGACAGACAGACAGACAGACAGACAGACAGACAGACAGACAGACAGACAGACAGACAGACAGACAGACAGACAGACAGACAGACAGACAGACAGACAGACAGACAGACAGACAGACAGACAGACAATTCCTTTTGAGGAATTGGAAAGAAAATTGAAAGAGGTTCCTTTTCTAGAATGGATTTGACGACAGTCAACTTTTTTCTAGTTAAGTCCCTGGTGGTCTAGTGGCTAGGATCCAGCACTTTCACTGCTGTGGCCTGGGTTCGATTCCAGGTCAGGGAAACTGTTACACGCAGATAGAAAATTCCTCTTGAGGAATTGGAATGAACATTGACAGAGGTTCCTTTTTCTAGAATGGATTTTCCGACAGTCAACTTTTTTCCTGTACAGTCCCTGATGGTCTAGTGGCTAGCATCCAGCACTCTCACTGCTGTGGCCCGGGTTCGATTCCCGGTCAGGTCTATTATTATAGACGGAAAGACAGAAAATTCTTATCAAAGAATTGGAAAAAGCATTGAAAGAGGTTCCTTTTTCCAGAATGGATTTGACGACAGTCAACTTTTTTCCTGTACAGTCCCTGATGGTCTAGTGGCTAGCATCCAGCACTCTCACTGTTGTGGCCCAGGTTCGATTCCCGGTCAGGGAAAATATTACAGACAGACAGACAGACAGACAGACAGACAGACAGACAGACAGACAGACAGACAGACAGACAGACAGACAGACAGACAGACAGACAGACAGACAGACAGACAGACAGACAGACAGACAGACAGACAGACAGACAGACAGACAGACAGACAGACAGACAGACAGACAGACAGACAGACAGACAGACAGACAGACAGACAGACAGACAGACAGACAGACAGACAGACAGACAGACAGACAGACAGACAGACAGACAGACAGACAGACAGACAGACAGACAGACAGACAGACAGACAGACAGACAGACAGACAGACAGACAGACAGACAGACAGACAGACAGACAGACAGACAGACAGACAGACAGACAGACAGACAGACAGACAGACAGACAGACAGACAGACAGACAGACAGACAGACAGACAGACAGACAGACAGACAGACAGACAGACAGACAGACAGACAGACAGACAGACAGACAGACAGACAGACAGACAGACAGACAGACAGACAGACAGACAGACAGACAGACAGACAGACAGACAGACAGACAGACAGACAGACAGACAGACAGACAGACAGACAGACAGACAGACAGACAGACAGACAGACAGACAGACAGACAGACAGACAGACAGACAGACAGACAGACAGACAGACAGACAGACAGACAGACAGACAGACAGACAGACAGACAGACAGACAGACAGACAGACAGACAGACAGACAGACAGACAGACAGACAGACAGACAGACAGACAGACAGACAGACAGACAGACAGACAGACAGACAGACAGACAGACAGACAGACAGACAGACAGACAGACAGACAGACAGACAGACAGACAGACAGACAGACAGACAGACAGACAGACAGACAGACAGACAGACAGACAGACAGACAGACAGACAGACAGACAGACAGACAGACAGACAGACAGACAGACAGACAGACAGACAGACAGACAGACAGACAGACAGACAGACAGACAGACAGACAGACAGACAGACAGACAGACAGACAGACAGACAGACAGACAGACAGACAGACAGACAGACAGACAGACAGACAGACAGACAGACAGACAGACAGACAGACAGACAGACAGACAGACAGACAGACAGACAGACAGACAGACAGACAGACAGACAGACAGACAGACAGACAGACAGACAGACAGACAGACAGACAGACAGACAGACAGACAGACAGACAGACAGACAGACAGACAGACAGACAGACAGACAGACAGACAGACAGACAGACAGACAGACAGACAGACAGACAGACAGACAGACAGACAGACAGACAGACAGACAGACAGACAGACAGACAGACAGACAGACAGACAGACAGACAGACAGACAGACAGACAGACAGACAGACAATTCCTTTTGAGGAATTGGAAAGAAAATTGAAAGAGGTTCCTTTTCTAGAATGGATTTGACGACAGTCAACTTTTTTCTAGTTAAGTCCCTGGTGGTCTAGTGGCTAGGATCCAGCACTTTCACTGCTGTGGCCTGGGTTCGATTCCAGGTCAGGGAAACTGTTACACGCAGATAGAAAATTCCTCTTGAGGAATTGGAATGAACATTGACAGAGGTTCCTTTTTCTAGAATGGATTTTCCGACAGTCAACTTTTTTCCTGTACAGTCCCTGATGGTCTAGTGGCTAGCATCCAGCACTCTCACTGCTGTGGCCCGGGTTCGATTCCCGGTCAGGTCTATTATTATAGACGGAAAGACAGAAAATTCTTATCAAAGAATTGGAAAAAGCATTGAAAGAGGTTCCTTTTTCCAGAATGGATTTGACGACAGTCAACTTTTTTCCTGTACAGTCCCTGATGGTCTAGTGGCTAGCATCCAGCACTCTCACTGTTGTGGCCCAGGTTCGATTCCCGGTCAGGGAAAATATTACAGACAGACAGACAGACAGACAGACAGACAGACAGACAGACAGACAGACAGACAGACAGACAGACAGACAGACAGACAGACAGACAGACAGACAGACAGACAGACAGACAGACAGACAGACAGACAGACAGACAGACAGACAGACAGACAGACAGACAGACAGACAGACAGACAGACAGACAGACAGACAGACAGACAGACAGACAGACAGACAGACAGACAGACAGACAGACAGACAGACAGACAGACAGACAGACAGACAGACAGACAGACAGACAGACAGACAGACAGACAGACAGACAGACAGACAGACAGACAGACAGACAGACAGACAGACAGACAGACAGACAGACAGACAGACAGACAGACAGACAGACAGACAGACAGACAGACAGACAGACAGACAGACAGACAGACAGACAGACAGACAGACAGACAGACAGACAGACAGACAGACAGACAGACAGACAGACAGACAGACAGACAGACAGACAGACAGACAGACAGACAGACAGACAGACAGACAGACAGACAGACAGACAGACAGACAGACAGACAGACAGACAGACAGACAGACAGACAGACAGACAGACAGACAGACAGACAGACAGACAGACAGACAGACAGACAGACAGACAGACAGACAGACAGACAGACAGACAGACAGACAGACAGACAGACAGACAGACAGACAGACAGACAGACAGACAGACAGACAGACAGACAGACAGACAGACAGACAGACAGACAGACAGACAGACAGACAGACAGACAGACAGACAGACAGACAGACAGACAGACAGACAGACAGACAGACAGACAGACAGACAGACAGACAGACAGACAGACAGACAGACAGACAGACAGACAGACAGACAGACAGACAGACAGACAGACAGACAGACAGACAGACAGACAGACAGACAGACAGACAGACAGACAGACAGACAGACAGACAGACAGACAGACAGACAGACAGACAGACAGACAGACAGACAGACAGACAGACAGACAGACAGACAGACAGACAGACAGACAGACAGACAGACAGACAGACAGACAGACAGACAGACAGACAGACAGACAGACAGACAGACAGACAGACAGACAGACAGACAGACAGACAGACAGACAGACAGACAGACAGACAGACAGACAGACAGACAGACAGACAGACAGACAGACAGACAGACAGACAGACAGACAGACAGACAGACAGACAGACAGACAGACAGACAGACAGACAGACAGACAGACAGACAGACAGACAGACAGACAGACAGACAGACAGACAGACAGACAGACAGACAGACAGACAGACAGACAGACAGACAGACAGACAGACAGACAGACAGACAGACAGACAGACAGACAGACAGACAGACAGACAGACAGACAGACAGACAGACAGACAGACAGACAGACAGACAGACAGACAGACAGACAGACAGACAGACAGACAGACAGACAGTTCCTTTTGAGGAATTGGAAAGAAAATTGAAAGAGGTTCCTTTTCTAGAATGGATTTGACGACAGTCAACTTTTTTCTAGTTAAGTCCCTGGTGGTCTAGTGGCTAGGATCCAGCACTTTCACTGCTGTGGCCTGGGTTCGATTCCAGGTCAGGGAAACTGTTACACGCAGATAGAAAATTCCTCTTGAGGAATTGGAATGAACATTGACAGAGGTTCCTTTTTCTAGAATGGATTTTCCGACAGTCAACTTTTTTCCTGTACAGTCCCTGATGGTCTAGTGGCTAGCATCCAGCACTCTCACTGCTGTGGCCCGGGTTCGATTCCCGGTCAGGTCTATTATTATAGACGGAAAGACAGAAAATTCTTATCAAAGAATTGGAAAAAGCATTGAAAGAGGTTCCTTTTTCCAGAATGGATTTGACGACAGTCAACTCTTTTGTAGTAAAGTCCCTGGTGGTCTAGTGGCTAGGATCCAGCACTTTCAATGCTGTGGCCCGGGTTCGATTCCCGATCAGGTCTATTATTATAGACGGAAAGACAGAAAATTCTTATCAAAGAATTGGAAAAAGCATTGAAAGAGGTTCCTTTTTCCAGAATGGATTTGACGACAGTCAACTTTTTTCTAGTAAAGTCCCTGGTGGTCTAGTGGCTAGGATCCAGCACTCTCACTGTTGTGGCCCAGGTTCGATTCCCGGTCAGGGAAAATATTACAGACAGACAGACAGACAGACAGACAATTCCTTTTGAGGAATTGGAAAGAAAATTGAAAGAGGTTCCTTTTCTAGAATGGATTTGACGACAGTCAACTTTTTTCTAGTTAAGTCCCTGGTGGTCTAGTGGCTAGGATCCAGCACTTTCACTGCTGTGGCCTGGGTTCGATTCCAGGTCAGGGAAACTGTTACACGCAGATAGAAAATTCCTCTTGAGGAATTGGAATGAACATTGACAGAGGTTCCTTTTTCTAGAATGGATTTTCCGACAGTCAACTTTTTTCCTGTACAGTCCCTGATGGTCTAGTGGCTAGCATCCAGCACTCTCACTGCTGTGGCCCGGGTTCGATTCCCGGTCAGGTCTATTATTATAGACGGAAAGACAGAAAATTCTTATCAAAGAATTGGAAAAAGCATTGAAAGAGGTTCCTTTTTCCAGAATGGATTTGACGACAGTCAACTTTTTTCCTGTACAGTCCCTGATGGTCTAGTGGCTAGCATCCAGCACTCTCACTGTTGTGGCCCAGGTTCGATTCCCGGTCAGGGAAAATATTACAGACAGACAGACAGACAGACAGACAGACAGACAGACAGACAGACAGACAGACAGACAGACAGACAGACAGACAGACAGACAGACAGACAGACAGACAGACAGACAGACAGACAGACAGACAGACAGACAGACAGACAGACAGACAGACAGACAGACAGACAGACAGACAGACAGACAGACAGACAGACAGACAGACAGACAGACAGACAGACAGACAGACAGACAGACAGACAGACAGACAGACAGACAGACAGACAGACAGACAGACAGACAGACAGACAGACAGACAGACAGACAGACAGACAGACAGACAGACAGACAGACAGACAGACAGACAGACAGACAGACAGACAGACAGACAGACAGACAGACAGACAGACAGACAGACAGACAGACAGACAGACAGACAGACAGACAGACAGACAGACAGACAGACAGACAGACAGACAGACAGACAGACAGACAGACAGACAGACAGACAGACAGACAGACAGACAGACAGACAGACAGACAGACAGACAGACAGACAGACAGACAGACAGACAGACAGACAGACAGACAGACAGACAGACAGACAGACAGACAGACAGACAGACAGACAGACAGACAGACAGACAGACAGACAGACAGACAGACAGACAGACAGACAGACAGACAGACAGACAGACAGACAGACAGACAGACAGACAGACAGACAGACAGACAGACAGACAGACAGACAGACAGACAGACAGACAGACAGACAGACAGACAGACAGACAGACAGACAGACAGACAGACAGACAGACAGACAGACAATTCCTTTTGAGGAATTGGAAAGAAAATTGAAAGAGGTTCCTTTTCTAGAATGGATTTGACGACAGTCAACTTTTTTCTAGTTAAGTCCCTGGTGGTCTAGTGGCTAGGATCCAGCACTTTCACTGCTGTGGCCTGGGTTCGATTCCAGGTCAGGGAAACTGTTACACGCAGATAGAAAATTCCTCTTGA
>NW_028283236.1:0-35505 GCF_059441175.1 Urocampus carinirostris
AGCTTTTTTCACCAAATCTGCACTAAATATAGAAAATTCAGAAGATTTCCAACCCAGGAAAGCAAGAATTATGATTCTAGCATGCATGGTTCAAAAGTTATTGTCATTATTAAATGATTGCTTTTTCGGACGTTTCAGGCGCAGATAAGCTTAAAAATTGGCTTTCCAGCCTGCAAGTCACACTTTTATGAAAACTTGCATAACTCAAAAAGTTGAGCTTTTTTCACCAAATCTGCACTAAATATAGAAAATTCAGAAGATTTCCAACCCAGGAAAGCAAGATTTATGATTCTAGCATGCATGGTTCAAAAGTTATTGTCATTATTAAATGATTGCTTTTTCGGACGTTTTAGGCTCAGAGAAGTGCAAAAATGGGCTTTCCAGCCTGCAAGTCACACTTTTATGAAAACTTGCATAACTCAAAAACTTGAGCTTTTTTCACCAAATCTGCACTAAATATAGAAAATTCAGAAGATTTCCAACCCTAGAAAAGCAAGAATTATGATTCTAGCATGCATGGTTCCAAAGTTATTGTCATTATTAAATGATTGCTTTTTCGGACGTTTCAGGCGCAGATAAGCTTAAAAATGGGCTTTCCAGCCTGCAAGTCACACTTTTATGAAAACTTGCATAACTCAAAAAGTTGAGCTTTTTTCACCAAATCTGCACTAAATATAGAAAATTCAGAAGATTTCCAACCCAGGAAAGCAAGATTTATGATTCTAGCATGCATGGTTCAAAAGTTATTGTCATTATTAAATGATTGCTTTTTCGGACGTTTTAGGCTCAGAGAAGTGCAAAAATTGGCTTTCCAGCCTGCAAGTCACACTTTTATGAAAACTTGCATAACTCAAAAACTTGAGCTTTTTTCACCAAATCTGCACTAAATATAGAAAATTCAGAAGATTTCCAACCTAGAAAAGCAAGAATTATGATTCTAGCATGCATGGTTCCAAAAGTTATTGTCATTATTAAATGATTGCTTTTTCGGACGTTTCAGGCGCAGATAAGCTTAAAAATGGGCTTTTCCAGCCTGCAAGTCACACTTTTATGAAAACTTGCATAACTCAAAAAGTTGAGCTTTTTTCACCAAATCTGCACTAAATATAGAAAATTCAGAAGATTTCCAACCCAGGAAAGCAAGATTTATGATTCTAGCATGCATGGTTCAAAGTTATTGTCATTATTAAATGATTGCTTTTTCGGACGTTTCAGGCGCAGATAAGCTTAAAAATGGGCTTTCCAGCCTGCAAGTCACACTTTTATGAAAACTTGCATAACTCAAAAAGTTGAGCTTTTTTCACCAAATCTGCACTAAATATAGAAAATTCAGAAGATTTCCAACCCAGGAAAGCAAGATTTATGATTCTAGCATGCATGGTTCAAAGTTATTGTCATTATTAAATGATTGCTTTTTCGGACGTTTCAGGCGCAGATAAGCTTAAAAATGGGCTTTCCAGCCTGCAAGTCACACTTTTATGAAAACTTGCATAACTCAAAAAGTTGAGCTTTTTTCACCAAATCTGCACTAAATATAGAAAATTCAGAAGATTTCCAACCCAGGAAAGCAAGATTTATGATTCTAGCATGCATGGTTCAAAAGTTATTGTCATTATTAAATGATTGCTTTTTCGGACGTTTCAGGCTCAGAGAAGTGCAAAAATGGCTTTCCAGCCTGCAAGTCACACTTTTATGAAAACTTGCATAACTCAAAAAGTTGAGCTTTTTTCACCAAATCTGCACTAAATATAGAAAATTCAGAAGATTTCCAACCCAGGAAAGCAAGATTTATGATTCTAGCATGCATGGTTCAAAAGTTATTGTCATTATTAAATGATTGCTTTTTCGGACGTTTTCAGGCGCAGATAAGCTTAAAAATGGGCTTTCCAGCCTGCAAGTCACACTTTTATGAAAACTTGCATAACTCAAAAAGTTGAGCTTTTTTCACCAAATCTGCACTAAATATAGAAAATTCAGAAGATTTCCAACCCAGGAAAGCAAGATTTATGATTCTAGCATGCATGGTTCAAAAGTTATTGTCATTATTAAATGATTGCTTTTTCGGACGTTTCAGGCGCAGATAAGCTTAAAAATGGGCTTTCCAGCCTGCAAGTCACACTTTTATGAAAACTTGCATAACTCAAAAAGTTGAGCTTTTTTCACCAAATCTGCACTAAATATAGAAAATTCAGAAGATTTCCAACCCAGGAAAGCAAGATGTATGATTCTAGCATGCATGGTTCAAAAGTTATTGTCAATATTAAATGATTGCTTTTTCGGACGTTTTAGGCTCAGAGAAGTGCAAAAATGGGCTTTCCAGCCTGCAAGTCACACTTTTATGAAAACTTGCATAACTCAAAAACTTGAGCTTTTTTCACCAAATCTGCACTAAATATAGAAAATTCAGAAGATTTCCAACCTAGAAAAGCAAGAATTATGATTCTAGCATGCATGGTTCCAAAGTTATTGTCATTATTAAATGATTGCTTTTTCGGACGTTTCAGGCGCAGATAAGCTTAAAAATGGGCTTTCCAGCCTGCAAGTCACACTTTTATGAAAACTTGCATAACTCAAAAAGTTGAGCTTTTTTCACCAAATCTGCACTAAATATAGAAAATTCAGAAGATTTCCAACCCAGGAAAGCAAGAATTATGATTCTAGCATGCATGGTTCAAAAGTTATTGTCATTATTAAATGATTGCTTTTTCGGACGTTTCAGGCGCAGATAAGCTTAAAAATGGGCTTTCCAGCCTGCAAGTCACACTTTTATGAAAACTTGCATAACTCAAAAAGTTGAGCTTTTTTCACCAAATCTGCACTAAATATAGAAAATTCAGAAGATTTCCAACCCAGGAAAGCAAGATTTATGATTCTAGCATGCATGGTTCAAAAGTTATTGTCATTATTAAATGATTGCTTTTTCGGACGTTTTAGGCTCAGAGAAGTGCAAAAATGGGCTTTCCAGCCTGCAAGTCACACTTTTATGAAAACTTGCATAACTCAAAAACGTTGAGCTTTTTTCACCAAATCTGCACTAAATATAGAAAATTCAGAAGATTTCCAACCTAGAAAGCAAGAATTATGATTCTAGCATGCATGGTTCCAAAGTTATTGTCATTATTAAATGATTGCTTTTTCGGACGTTTCAGGCGCAGATAAGCTTAAAAATGGGCTTTCCAGCCTGCAAGTCACACTTTTATGAAAACTTGCATAACTCAAAAAGTTGAGCTTTTTTCACCAAATCTGCACTAAATATAGAAAATTCAGAAGATTTCCAACCCAGGAAAGCAAGAATTATGATTCTAGCATGCATGGTTCAAAAGTTATTGTCATTATTAAATGATTGCTTTTTCGGACGTTTTCAGGCGCAGATAAGCTTAAAAATGGGCTTTCCAGCCTGCAAGTCACACTTTTATGAAAACTTGCATAACTCAAAAAGTTGAGCTTTTTTCACCAAATCTGCACTAAATATAGAAAATTCAGAAGATTTCCAACCCAGGAAAGCAAGATTTATGATTCTAGCATGCATGGTTCAAAAGTTATTGTCATTATTAAATGATTGCTTTTTCGGACGTTTCAGGCGCAGATAAGCTTAAAAATGGGCTTTCCAGCCTGCAAGTCACACTTTTATGAAACTTGCATAACTCAAAAAGTTGAGCTTTTTTCACCAAATCTGCACTAAATATAGAAAATTCAGAAGATTTCCAACCCAGGAAAGCAAGATGTATGATTCTAGCATGCATGGTTCAAAAGTTATTGTCATTATTAAATGTTTGCTTTTTCGGACGTTTTAGGCTCAGAGAAGTGCAAAAATGGGCTTTCCAGCCTGCAAGTCACACTTTTATGAAAACTTGCATAACTCAAAAACTTGAGCTTTTTTCACCAAATCTGCACTAAATATAGAAAATTCAGAAGATTTCCAACCTAGAAAAGCAAGAATTATGATTCTAGCATGCATGGTTCCAAAGTTATTGTCATTATTAAATGATTGCTTTTTCGGACGTTTCAGGCGCAGATAAGCTTAAAAATGGGCTTTCCAGCCTGCAAGTCACACTTTTATGAAAACTTGCATAACTCAAAAAGTTGAGCTTTTTTCACCAAATCTGCACTAAATATAGAAAATTCAGAAGATTTCCAACCCAGGAAAGCAAGAATTATGATTCTAGCATGCATGGTTCAAAAGTTATTGTCATTATTAAATGATTGCTTTTTCGGACGTTTCAGGCGCAGATAAGCTTAAAAATGGGCTTTCCAGCCTGCAAGTCACACTTTTATGAAAACTTGCATAACTCAAAAAGTTGAGCTTTTTTCACCAAATCTGCACTAAATATAGAAAATTCAGAAGATTTCCAACCCAGGAAAGCAAGATTTATGATTCTAGCATGCATGGTTCAAAAGTTATTGTCATTATTAAATGATTGCTTTTTCGGACGTTTTAGGCTCAGAGAAGTGCAAAAATGGGCTTTCCAGCCTGCAAGTCACACTTTTATGAAAACTTGCATAACTCAAAAACTTGAGCTTTTTTCACCAAATCTGCACTAAATATAGAAAATTCAGAAGATTTCCAACCTAGAAAAGCAAGAATTATGATTCTAGCATGCATGGTTCCAAAGTTATTGTCATTATTAAATGATTGCTTTTTCGGACGTTTCAGGCGCAGATAAGCTTAAAAATGGGCTTTCCAGCCTGCAAGTCACACTTTTATGAAAACTTGCATAACTCAAAAAGTTGAGCTTTTTTCACCAAATCTGCACTAAATATAGAAAATTCAGAAGATTTCCAACCCAGGAAAGCAAGATTTATGATTCTAGCATGCATGGTTCAAAAGTTATTGTCATTATTAAATGATTGCTTTTTCGGACGTTTTAGGCTCAGAGAAGTGCAAAAATGGGCTTTCCAGCCTGCAAGTCACACTTTTATGAAAACTTGCATAACTCAAAAAGTTGAGCTTTTTTCACCAAATCTGCACTAAATATAGAAAATTCAGAAGATTTCCAACCCAGGAAAGCAAGATTTATGATTCTAGCATGCATGGTTCAAAAGTTATTGTCATTATTAAATGATTGCTTTTTCGGACGTTTCAGGCGCAGATAAGCTTAAAAATGGGCTTTCCAGCCTGCAAGTCACACTTTTATGAAAACTTGCATAACTCAAAAAGTTGAGCTTTTTTCACCAAATCTGCACTAAATATAGAAAATTCAGAAGATTTCCAACCCAGGAAAGCAAGATTTATGATTCTAGCATGCATGGTTCAAAAGTTATTGTCATTATTAAATGATTGCTTTTTCGGACGTTTTAGGCTCAGAGAAGTGCAAAAATGGGCTTTCCAGCCTGCAAGTCACACTTTTATGAAAACTTGCATAACTCAAAAACTTGAGCTTTTTTCACCAAATCTGCACTAAATATAGAAAATTCAGAAGATTTCCAACCTAGAAAAGCAAGAATTATGATTCTAGCATGCATGGTTCCAAAGTTATTGTCATTATTAAATGATTGCTTTTTCGGACGTTTCAGGCGCAGATAAGCTTAAAAATGGGCTTTCCAGCCTGCAAGTCACACTTTTATGAAAACTTGCATAACTCAAAAAGTTGAGCTTTTTTCACCAAATCTGCACTAAATATAGAAAATTCAGAAGATTTCCAACCCAGGAAAGCAAGAATTATGATTCTAGCATGCATGGTTCAAAAGTTATTGTCATTATTAAATGATTGCTTTTTCGGACGTTTTCAGGCGCAGATAAGCTTAAAAATGGGCTTTCCAGCCTGCAAGTCACACTTTTATGAAAACTTGCATAACTCAAAAAGTTGAGCTTTTTTCACCAAATCTGCACTAAATATAGAAAATTCAGAAGATTTCCAACCCAGGAAAGCAAGATTTATGATTCTAGCATGCATGGTTCCAAAGTTATTGTCATTATTAAATGATTGCTTTTTCGGACGTTTCAGGCGCAGATAAGCTTAAAAATGGGCTTTCCAGCCTGCAAGTCACACTTTTATGAAAACTTGCATAACTCAAAAAGTTGAGCTTTTTTCACCAAATCTGCACTAAATATAGAAAATTCAGAAGATTTCCAACCAGGAAAGCAAGATTTATGATTCTAGCATGCATGGTTCAAAAGTTATTGTCATTATTAAATGATTGCTTTTTCGGACGTTTTAGGCTCAGAGAAGTGCAAAAATGGGCTTTCCAGCCTGCAAGTCACACTTTTATGAAAACTTGCATAACTCAAAAACTTGAGCTTTTTTCACCAAATCTGCACTAAATATAGAAAATTCAGAAGATTTCCAACCCAGGAAAGCAAGAATTATGATTCTAGCATGCATGGTTCAAAAGTTATTGTCATTATTAAATGATTGCTTTTTCGGACGTTTTAGGCTCAGAGAAGTGCAAAAATGGGCTTTCCAGCCTGCAAGTCACACTTTTATGAAAACTTGCATAACTCAAAAACTTGAGCTTTTTTCACCAAATCTGCACTAAATATAGAAAATTCAGAAGATTTCCAACCTAAGAAAAGCAAGAATTATGATTCTAGCATGCATGGTTCAAAAGTTATTGTCATTATTAAATGATTGCTTTTTCGGACGTTTCAGGCGCAGATAAGCTTAAAAATGGGCTTTCCAGCCTGCAAGTCACACTTTTATGAAAACTTGCATAACTCAAAAAGTTGAGCTTTTTTCACCAAATCTGCACTAAATATAGAAAATTCAGAAGATTTCCAACCCAGGAAAGCAAGAATTATGATTCTAGCATGCATGGTTCAAAAGTTATTGTCATTATTAAATGATTGCTTTTTCGGACGTTTCAGGCGCAGATAAGCTTAAAAATGGGCTTTCCAGCCTGCAAGTCACACTTTTATGAAAACTTGCATAACTCAAAAAGTTGAGCTTTTTTCACCAAATCTGCACTAAATATAGAAAATTCAGAAGATTTCCAACCCAGGAAAGCAAGAATTATGATTCTAGCATGCATGGTTCAAAAGTTATTGTCATTATTAAATGATTGCTTTTTCGGACGTTTCAGGCGCAGATAAGCTTAAAAATGGGCTTTCCAGCCTGCAAGTCACACTTTTATGAAAACTTGCATAACTCAAAAAGTTGAGCTTTTTTCACCAAATCTGCACTAAATATAGAAAATTCAGAAGATTTCCAACCTAGAAAAGCAAGAATTATGATTCTAGCATGCATGGTTCCAAAGTTATTGTCATTATTAAATGATTGCTTTTTCGGACGTTTCAGGCGCAGATAAGCTTAAAAATGGGCTTTCCAGCCTGCAAGTCACACTTTTATGAAAACTTGCATAACTCAAAAAGTTGAGCTTTTTTCACCAAATCTGCACTAAATATAGAAAATTCAGAAGATTTCCAACCCAGGAAAGCAAGATTTATGATTCTAGCATGCATGGTTCAAAAGTTATTGTCATTATTAAATGATTGCTTTTTCGGACGTTTCAGGCGCAGATAAGCTTAAAAATGGGCTTTCCAGCCTGCAAGTCACACTTTTATGAAAACTTGCATAACTCAAAAAGTTGAGCTTTTTTCACCAAATCTGCACTAAATATAGAAAATTCAGAAGATTTCCAACCCAGGAAGCAAGATTTATGATTCTAGCATGCATGGTTCAAAGTTATTGTCATTATTAAATGATTGCTTTTTCGGACGTTTTAGGCTCAGAGAAGTGCAAAAATGGGCTTTCCAGCCTGCAAGTCACACTTTTATGAAAACTTGCATAACTCAAAAACTTGAGCTTTTTTCACCAAATCTGCACTAAATATAGAAAATTCAGAAGATTTCCAACCTAGAAAAGCAAGAATTATGATTCTAGCATGCATGGTTCCAAAGTTATTGTCATTATTAAATGATTGCTTTTTCGGACGTTTCAGGCGCAGATAAGCTTAAAAATGGGCTTTCCAGCCTGCAAGTCACACTTTTATGAAAACTTGCATAACTCAAAAAGTTGAGCTTTTTTCACCAAATCTGCACTAAATATAGAAAATTCAGAAGATTTCCAACCCAGGAAAGCAAGAATTATGATTCTAGCATGCATGGTTCAAAAGTTATTGTCATTATTAAATGATTGCTTTTTCGGACGTTTCAGGCGCAGATAAGCTTAAAAATGGGCTTTCCAGCCTGCAAGTCACACTTTTATGAAAACTTGCATAACTCAAAAAGTTGAGCTTTTTTCACCAAATCTGCACTAAATATAGAAAATTCAGAAGATTTCCAACCCAGGAAAGCAAGATTTATGATTCTAGCATGCATGGTTCAAAAGTTATTGTCATTATTAAATGATTGCTTTTTCGGACGTTTTAGGCTCAGAGAAGTGCAAAAATGGGCTTTCCAGCCTGCAAGTCACACTTTTATGAAAACTTGCATAACTCAAAAACTTGAGCTTTTTTCACCAAATCTGCACTAAATATAGAAAATTCAGAAGATTTCCAACCTAGAAAAGCAAGAATTATGATTCTAGCATGCATGGTTCCAAAGTTATTGTCATTATTAAATGATTGCTTTTTCGGACGTTTCAGGCGCAGATAAGCTTAAAAATGGGCTTTCCAGCCTGCAAGTCACACTTTTATGAAAACTTGCATAACTCAAAAAGTTGAGCTTTTTTCACCAAATCTGCACTAAATATAGAAAATTCAGAAGATTTCCAACCCAGGAAAGCAAGAATTATGATTCTAGCATGCATGGTTCAAAAGTTATTGTCATTATTAAATGATTGCTTTTTCGGACGTTTCAGGCGCAGATAAGCTTAAAAATGGGCTTTCCAGCCTGCAAGTCACACTTTTATGAAAACTTGCATAACTCAAAAAGTTGAGCTTTTTTCACCAAATCTGCACTAAATATAGAAAATTCAGAAGATTTCCAACCCAGGAAAGCAAGATTTATGATTCTAGCATGCATGGTTCAAAAGTTATTGTCATTATTAAATGATTGCTTTTTCGGACGTTTTAGGCTCAGAGAAGTGCAAAAATGGGCTTTCCAGCCTGCAAGTCACACTTTTATGAAAACTTGCATAACTCAAAAACTTGAGCTTTTTTCACCAAATCTGCACTAAATATAGAAAATTCAGAAGATTTCCAACCTAGAAAAGCAAGAATTATGATTCTAGCATGCATGGTTCCAAAGTTATTGTCATTATTAAATGATTGCTTTTTCGGACGTTTCAGGCGCAGATAAGCTTAAAAATGGGCTTTCCAGCCTGCAAGTCACACTTTTATGAAAACTTGCATAACTCAAAAAGTTGAGCTTTTTTCACCAAATCTGCACTAAATATAGAAAATTCAGAAGATTTCCAACCCAGGAAAGCAAGAATTATGATTCTAGCATGCATGGTTCAAAAGTTATTGTCATTATTAAATGATTGCTTTTTCGGACGTTTCAGGCGCAGATAAGCTTAAAAATGGGCTTTCCAGCCTGCAAGTCACACTTTTATGAAAACTTGCATAACTCAAAAAGTTGAGCTTTTTTCACCAAATCTGCACTAAATATAGAAAATTCAGAAGATTTCCAACCCAGGAAAGCAAGATTTATGATTCTAGCATGCATGGTTCAAAAGTTATTGTCATTATTAAATGATTGCTTTTTCGGACGTTTTAGGCTCAGAGAAGTGCAAAAATGGGCTTTCCAGCCTGCAAGTCACACTTTTATGAAAACTTGCATAACTCAAAAACTTGAGCTTTTTTCACCAAATCTGCACTAAATATAGAAAATTCAGAAGATTTCCAACCTAGAAAAGCAAGAATTATGATTCTAGCATGCATGGTTCCAAAGTTATTGTCATTATTAAATGATTGCTTTTTCGGACGTTTCAGGCGCAGATAAGCTTAAAAATGGGCTTTCCAGCCTGCAAGTCACACTTTTATGAAAACTTGCATAACTCAAAAAGTTGAGCTTTTTTCACCAAATCTGCACTAAATATAGAAAATTCAGAAGATTTCCAACCCAGGAAAGCAAGAATTATGATTCTACCATGCATGGTTCAAAAGTTATTGTCATTATTAAATGATTGCTTTTTCGGACGTTTCAGGCGCAGATAAGCTTAAAAATGGGCTTTCCAGCCTGCAAGTCACACTTTTATGAAAACTTGCATAACTCAAAAAGTTGAGCTTTTTTCACCAAATCTGCACTAAATATAGAAAATTCAGAAGATTTCCAACCCAGGAAAGCAAGATTTATGATTCTAGCATGCATGGTTCAAAAGTTATTGTCATTATTAAATGATTGCTTTTTCGGACGTTTCAGGCGCAGATAAGTGCAAAAATGGGCTTTCCAGCCTGCAAGTCACACTTTTATGAAAACTTGCATAACTCAAAAACTTGAGCTTTTTTCACCAAATCTGCACTAAATATAGAAAATTCAGAAGATTTCCAACCTAGAAAAGCAAGAATTATGATTCTAGCATGCATGGTTCCAAAGTTATTGTCATTATTAAATGATTGCTTTTTCGGACGTTTCAGGCGCAGATAAGCTTAAAAATGGGCTTTCCAGCCTGCAAGTCACACTTTTATGAAAACTTGCATAACTCAAAAAGTTGAGCTTTTTTCACCAAATCTGCACTAAATATAGAAAATTCAGAAGATTTCCAACCCAGGAAAGCAAGAATTATGATTCTAGCATGCATGGTTCAAAAGTTATTGTCATTATTAAATGATTGCTTTTCGGACGTTTCAGGCGCAGATAAGCTTAAAAATGGGCTTTCCAGCCTGCAAGTCACACTTTTATGAAAACTTGCATAACTCAAAAAGTTGAGCTTTTTTCACCAAATCTGCACTAAATATAGAAAATTCAGAAGATTTCCAACCCAGGAAAGCAAGATTTATGATTCTAGCATGCATGGTTCAAAAGTTATTGTCATTATTAAATGATTGCTTTTTCGGACGTTTTAGGCTCAGAGAAGTGCAAAAATGGGCTTTCCAGCCTGCAAGTCACACTTTTATGAAAACTTGCATAACTCAAAAACTTGAGCTTTTTTCACCAAATCTGCACTAAATATAGAAAATTCAGAAGATTTCCAACCTAGAAAAGCAAGAATTATGATTCTAGCATGCATGGTTCCAAAGTTATTGTCATTATTAAATGATTGCTTTTTCGGACGTTTCAGGCGCAGATAAGCTTAAAAATGGGCTTTCCAGCCTGCAAGTCACACTTTTATGAAAACTTGCATAACTCAAAAAGTTGAGCTTTTTTCACCAAATCTGCACTAAATATAGAAAATTCAGAAGATTTCCAACCCAGGAAAGCAAGAATTATGATTCTAGCATGCATGGTTCAAAAGTTATTGTCATTATTAAATGATTGCTTTTTCGGACGTTTCAGGCGCAGATAAGCTTAAAAATGGGCTTTCCAGCCTGCAAGTCACACTTTTATGAAAACTTGCATAACTCAAAAAGTTGAGCTTTTTTCACCAAATCTGCACTAAATATAGAAAATTCAGAAGATTTCCAACCCAGGAAAGCAAGATTTATGATTCTAGCATGCATGGTTCAAAAGTTATTGTCATTATTAAATGATTGCTTTTTCGGACGTTTTAGGCTCAGAGAAGTGCAAAAATGGGCTTTCCAGCCTGCAAGTCACACTTTTATGAAAACTTGCATAACTCAAAAACTTGAGCTTTTTTCACCAAATCTGCACTAAATATAGAAAATTCAGAAGATTTCCAACCTAGAAAAGCAAGAATTATGATTCTAGCATGCATGGTTCCAAAGTTATTTTTATTATTAAATGATTGCTTTTTCGGACGTTTCAGGCGCAGATAAGCTTAAAAATGGGCTTTCCAGCCTGCAAGTCACACTTTTATGAAAACTTGCATAACTCAAAAAGTTGAGCTTTTTTCACCAAATCTGCACTAAATATAGAAAATTCAGAAGATTTCCAACCCAGGAAAGCAAGATTTATGATTCTAGCATGCATGGTTCAAAAGTTATTGTCATTATTAAATGATTGCTTTTTCGGACGTTTTAGGCTCAGAGAAGTGCAAAAATGGGCTTTCCAGCCTGCAAGTCACACTTTTATGAAAACTTGCATAACTCAAAAACTTGAGCTTTTTTCACCAAATCTGCACTAAATATAGAAAATTAGAAGATTTCCAACCTAGAAAAGCAAGAATTATGATTCTAGCATGCATGGTTCCAAAGTTATTGTCATTATTAAATGATTGCTTTTTCGGACGTTTCAGGCGCAGATAAGCTTAAAAATGGGCTTTCCAGCCTGCAAGTCACACTTTTATGAAAACTTGCATAACTCAAAAAGTTGAGCTTTTTTCACCAAATCTGCACTAAATATAGAAAATTCAGAAGATTTCCAACCCAGGAAAGCAAGAATTATGATTCTAGCATGCATGGTTCAAAAGTTATTGTCATTATTAAATGATTGCTTTTTCGGACGTTTCAGGCGCAGATAAGCTTAAAAATGGGCTTTCCAGCCTGCAAGTCAAACTTTTATGAAAACTTGCATAACTCAAAAAGTTGAGCTTTTTTCACCAAATCTGCACTAAATATAGAAAATTCAGAAGATTTCCAACCCAGGAAAGCAAGATTTATGATTCTAGCATGCATGGTTCAAAAGTTATTGTCATTATTAAATGATTGCTTTTTCGGACGTTTCAGGCGCAGATAAGCTTAAAAATGGGCTTTCCAGCCTGCAAGTCACACTTTTATGAAAACTTGCATAACTCAAAAAGTTGAGCTTTTTTCACCAAATCTGCACTAAATATAGAAAATTCCGAAGATTTCCAACCCAGGAAAGCAAGATTTATGATTCTAGCATGCATGGTTCAAAAGTTATTGTCATTATTAAATGATTGCTTTTTCGGACGTTTTAGGCTCAGAGAAGTGCAAAAATGGGCTTTCCAGCCTGCAAGTCACACTTTTATGAAAACTTGCATAACTCAAAAACTTGAGCTTTTTTCACCAAATCTGCACTAAATATAGAAAATTCAGAAGATTTCCAACCTAGAAAAGCAAGAATTATGATTCTAGCATGCATGGTTCCAAAGTTATTGTCATTATTAAATGATTGCTTTTTCGGACGTTTCAGGCGCAGATAAGCTTAAAAATGGGCTTTCCAGCCTGCAAGTCACACTTTTATGAAAACTTGCATAACTCAAAAACTTGAGCTTTTTTCACCAAATCTGCACTAAATATAGAAAATTAGAAGATTTCCAACCTAGAAAAGCAAGAATTATGATTCTAGCATGCATGGTTCCAAAGTTATTGTCATTATTAAATGATTGCTTTTTCGGACGTTTCAGGCGCACATAAGCTTAAAAATGGGCTTTCCAGCCTGCAAGTCACACTTTTATGAAAACTTGCATAACTCAAAAAGTTGAGCTTTTTTCACCAAATCTGCACTAAATATAGAAAATTCAGAAGATTTCCAACCCAGGAAAGCAAGAATTATGATTCTAGCATGCATGGTTCAAAAGTTATTGTCATTATTAAATGATTGCTTTTTCGGACGTTTCAGGCGCAGATAAGCTTAAAAATGGGCTTTCCAGCCTGCAAGTCAAACTTTTATGAAAACTTGCATAACTCAAAAAGTTGAGCTTTTTTCACCAAATCTGCACTAAATATAGAAAATTCAGAAGATTTCCAACCCAGGAAAGCAAGATTTATGATTCTAGCATGCATGGTTCAAAAGTTATTGTCATTATTAAATGATTGCTTTTTCGGACGTTTCAGGCGCAGATAAGCTTAAAAATGGGCTTTCCAGCCTGCAAGTCACACTTTTATGAAAACTTGCATAACTCAAAAAGTTGAGCTTTTTTCACCAAATCTGCACTAAATATAGAAAATTCAGAAGATTTCCAACCCAGGAAGCAAGATTTATGATTCTAGCATGCATGGTTCAAAAGTTATTGTCATTATTAAATGATTGCTTTTTCGGACGTTTTAGGCTCAGAGAAGTGCAAAAATGGGCTTTCCAGCCTGCAAGTCACACTTTTATGAAAACTTGCATAACTCAAAAACTTGAGCTTTTTTCACCAAATCTGCACTAAATATAGAAAATTCAGAAGATTTCCAACCTAGAAAAGCAAGAATTATGATTCTAGCATGCATGGTTCCAAAGTTATTGTCATTATTAAATGATTGCTTTTTCGGACGTTTCAGGCGCAGATAAGCTTAAAAATGGGCTTTCCAGCCTGCAAGTCACACTTTTATGAAAACTTGCATAACTCAAAAAGTTGAGCTTTTTTCACCAAATCTGCACTAAATATAGAAAATTCAGAAGATTTCCAACCCAGGAAAGCAAGAATTATGATTCTAGCATGCATGGTTCAAAAGTTATTGTCATTATTAAATGATTGCTTTTTCGGACGTTTCAGGCGCAGATAAGCTTAAAAATGGGCTTTCCAGCCTGCAAGTCACACTTTTATGAAAACTTGCATAACTCAAAAAGTTGAGCTTTTTTCACCAAATCTGCACTAAATATAGAAAATTCAGAAGATTTCCAACCCAGGAAAGCAAGATTTATGATTCTAGCATGCATGGTTCAAAAGTTATTGTCATTATTAAATGATTGCTTTTTCGGACGTTTTAGGCTCAGAGAAGTGCAAAAATGGGCTTTCCAGCCTGCAAGTCACACTTTTATGAAAACTTGCATAACTCAAAAACTTGAGCTTTTTTCACCAAATCTGCACTAAATATAGAAAATTCAGAAGATTTCCAACCTAGAAAAGCAAGAATTATGATTCTAGCATGCATGGTTCCAAAGTTATTGTCATTATTAAATGATTGCTTTTTCGGACGTTTCAGGCGCAGATAAGCTTAAAAATGGGCTTTCCAGCCTGCAAGTCACACTTTTATGAAAACTTGCATAACTCAAAAAGTTGAGCTTTTTTCACCAAATCTGCACTAAATATAGAAAATTCAGAAGATTTCCAACCCAGGAAAGCAAGAATTATGATTCTAGCATGCATGGTTCAAAAGTTATTGTCATTATTAAATGATTGCTTTTTCGGACGTTTCAGGCGCAGATAAGCTTAAAAATGGGCTTTCCAGCCTGCAAGTCACACTTTTATGAAAACTTGCATAACTCAAAAAGTTGAGCCTTTTTCACCAAATCTGCACTAAATATAGAAAATTCAGAAGATTTCCAACCCAGGAAAGCAAGATTTATGATTCTAGCATGCATGGTTCAAAAGTTATTGTCATTATTAAATGATTGCTTTTCGGACGTTTTAGGCTCAGAGAAGTGCAAAAATGGGCTTTCCAGCCTGCAAGTCACACTTTTATGAAAACTTGCATAACTCAAAAACTTGAGCTTTTTTCACCAAATCTGCACTAAATATAGAAAATTCAGAAGATTTCCAACCTAGAAAAGCAAGAATTATGATTCTAGCATGCATGGTTCCAAAGTTATTGTCATTATTAAATGATTGCTTTTTCGGACGTTTCAGGCGCAGATAAGCTTAAAAATGGGCTTTCCAGCCTGCAAGTCACACTTTTATGAAAACTTGCATAACTCAAAAAGTTGAGCTTTTTTCACCAAATCTGCACTAAATATAGAAAATTCAGAAGATTTCCAACCCAGGAAAGCAAGAATTATGATTCTAGCATGCATGGTTCAAAAGTTATTGTCATTATTAAATGATTGCTTTTTCGGACGTTTCAGGCGCAGATAAGCTTAAAAATGGGCTTTCCAGCCTGCAAGTCACACTTTTATGAAAACTTGCATAACTCAAAAAGTTGAGCTTTTTTCACCAAATCTGCACTAAATATAGAAAATTCAGAAGATTTCCAACCCAGGAAAGCAAGATTTATGATTCTAGCATGCATGGTTCAAAAGTTATTGTCATTATTAAATGATTGCTTTTTCGGACGTTTTAGGCTCAGAGAAGTGCAAAAATGGGCTTTCCAGCCTGCAAGTCACACTTTTATGAAAACTTGCATAACTCAAAAACTTGAGTTTTTTTCACCAAATCTGCACTAAATATAGAAAATTCAGAAGATTTCCAACCTAGAAAAGCAAGAATTATGATTCTAGCATGCATGGTTCCAAAGTTATTGTCATTATTAAATGATTGCTTTTTCGGACGTTTCAGGCGCAGATAAGCTTAAAAATGGGCTTTCCAGCCTGCAAGTCACACTTTTATGAAAACTTGCATAACTCAAAAAGTTGAGCTTTTTTCACCAAATCTGCACTAAATATAGAAAATTCAGAAGATTTCCAACCCAGGAAAGCAAGAATTATGATTCTAGCATGCATGGTTCAAAAGTTATTGTCATTATTAAATGATTGCTTTTTCGGACGTTTCAGGCGCAGATAAGCTTAAAAATGGGCTTTCCAGCCTGCAAGTCAAACTTTTATGAAAACTTGCATAACTCAAAAAGTTGAGCTTTTTTCACCAAATCTGCACTAAATATAGAAAATTCAGAAGATTTCCAACCCAGGAAAGCAAAATTTATGATTCTAGCATGCATGGTTCAAAAGTTATTGTCATTATTAAATGATTGCTTTTTCGGACGTTTCAGGCGCAGATAAGCTTAAAAATGGGCTTTCCAGCCTGCAAGTCACACTTTTATGAAAACTTGCATAACTCAAAAAGTTGAGCTTTTTTCACCAAATCTGCACTAAATATAGAAAATTCAGAAGATTTCCAACCAGGAAGCAAGATTTATGATTCTAGCATGCATGGTTCAAAAGTTATTGTCATTATTAAATGATTGCTTTTTCGGACGTTTTAGGCTCAGAGAAGTGCAAAAATGGGCTTTCCAGCCTGCAAGTCACACTTTTATGAAAACTTGCATAACTCAAAAAGTTGAGCTTTTTTCACCAAATCTGCACTAAATATAGTAATTCAGAAGATTTCCAACCCAGGAAAGCAAGAATTATGATTCTAGCATGCATGGTTCAAAAGTTATTGTCATTATTAAATGATTGCTTTTTCGGACGTTTCAGGCGCAGATAAGCTTAAAAATGGGCTTTCCAGCCTGCAAGTCACACTTTTATGAAAACTTGCATAACTCAAAAAGTTGAGCTTTTTCACCAAATCTGCACTAAATATAGAAAATTCAGAAGATTTCCAACCCAGGAAAGCAAGATTTATGATTCTAGCATGCATGGTTCAAAAGTTATTGTCATTATTAAATGATTGCTTTTTCGGACGTTTTAGGCTCAGAGAAGTGCAAAAATGGGCTTTCCAGCCTGCAAGTCACACTTTTATGAAAACTTGCATAACTCAAAAACTTGAGCTTTTTTCACCAAATCTGCACTAAATATAGAAAATTCAGAAGATTTCCAACCCAGGAAAGCAAGATTTATGATTCTAGCATGCATGGTTCAAAAGTTATTGTCATTATTAAATGATTGCTTTTTCGGACGTTTTAGGCTCAGAGAAGTGCAAAAATGGGCTTTCCAGCCTGCAAGTCAAACTTTTATGAAAACTTGCATAACTCAAAAACTTGAGCTTTTTTCACCAAATCTGCACTAAATATAGAAAATTCAGAAGATTTCCAACCTAGAAAAGCAAGAATTATGATTCTAGCATGCATGGTTCCAAAGTTATTGTCATTATTAAATGATTGCTTTTTCGGACGTTTCAGGCGCAGATAAGCTTAAAAATGGGCTTTCCAGCCTGCAAGTCACACTTTTATGAAAACTTGCATAACTCAAAAACTTGAGCTTTTTTCACCAAATCTGCACTAAATATAGAAAATTCAGAAGATTTCCAACCCAGGAAAGCAAGAATTATGATTCTAGCATGCATGGTTCAAAAGTTATTGTCATTATTAAATGATTGCTTTTTTGGACGTTTCAGGCGCAGATAAGCTTAAAAATGGGCTTTCCAGCCTGCAAGTCACACTTTTATGAAAACTTGCATAACTCAAAAAGTTGAGCTTTTTTCACCAAATCTGCACTAAATATAGAAAATTCAGAAGATTTCCAACCCAGGAAAGCAAGATTTATGATTCTAGCATGCATGGTTCAAAAGTTATTGTCATTATTAAATGATTGCTTTTTCGGACGTTTTAGGCTCAGAGAAGTGCAAAAATGGGCTTTCCAGCCTGCAAGTCACACTTTTATGAAAACTTGCATAACTCAAAAACTTGAATTTTTTTTACCAAATCTGCACTAAATATAGAAAATTCAGAAGATTTCCAACCTAGAAAAGCAAGAATTATGATTCTAGCATGCATGGTTCCAAAGTTATTGTCATTATTAAATGATTGCTTTTTCGGACGTTTCAGGCGCAGATAAGCTTAAAAATGGGCTTTCCAGCCTGCAAGTCACACTTTTATGAAAACTTGCATAACTCAAAAAGTTGAGCTTTTTTCACCAAATCTGCACTAAATATAGAAAATTCAGAAGATTTCCAACCCAGGAAAGCAAGAATTATGATTCTAGCATGCATGGTTCAAAAGTTATTGTCATTATTAAATGATTGCTTTTTCGGACGTTTCAGGCGCAGATAAGCTTAAAAATGGGCTTTCCAGCCTGCAAGTCACACTTTTATGAAAACTTGCATAACTCAAAAAGTTGAGCTTTTTTCACCAAATCTGCACTAAATATAGAAAATTCAGAAGATTTCCAACCCAGGAAAGCAAGATTTATGATTCTAGCATGCATGGTTCAAAAGTTATTGTCATTATTAAATGATTGCTTTTTCGGACGTTTTAGGCTCAGAGAAGTGCAAAAATGGGCTTTCCAGCCTGCAAGTCACACTTTTATGAAAACTTGCATAACTCAAAAACTTGAGCTTTTTTCACCAAATCTGCACTAAATATAGAAAATTCAGAAGATTTCCAACCTAGAAAAGCAAGAATTATGATTCTAGCATGCATGGTTCCAAAGTTATTGTCATTATTAAATGATTGCTTTTTCGGACGTTTCAGGCGCAGATAAGCTTAAAAATGGGCTTTCCAGCCTGCAAGTCACACTTTTATGAAAACTTGCATAACTCAAAAAGTTGAGCTTTTTTCACCAAATCTGCACTAAATATAGAAAATTCAGAAGATTTCCAACCCAGGAAAGCAAGAATTATGATTCTAGCATGCATGGTTCAAAAGTTATTGTCATTATTAAATGATTGCTTTTTCGGACGTTTCAGGCGCAGATAAGCTTAAAAATGGGCTTTCCAGCCTGCAAGTCACACTTTTATGAAAACTTGCATAACTCAAAAAGTTGAGCTTTTTTCACCAAATCTGCACTAAATATAGAAAATTCAGAAGATTTCCAACCCAGGAAAGCAAGATTTATGATTCTAGCATGCATGGTTCAAAAGTTATTGTCATTATTAAATGATTGCTTTTTCGGACGTTTTAGGCTCAGAGAAGTGCAAAAATGGGCTTTCCAGCCTGCAAGTCACACTTTTATGAAAACTTGCATAACTCAAAAAGTTGAGCTTTTTTCACCAAATCTGCACTAAATATAGAAAATTCAGAAGATTTCCAACCCAGGAAAGCAAGATTTATGATTCTAGCATGCATGGTTCAAAAGTTATTGTCATTATTAAATGATTGCTTTTTCGGACGTTTTAGGCTCAGAGAAGTGCAAAAATGGGCTTTCCAGCCTGCAAGTCACACTTTTATGAAAACTTGCATAACTCAAAAACTTGAGCTTTTTTCACCAAATCTGCACTAAATATAGAAAATTCAGAAGATTTCCAACCTAGAAAAGCAAGAATTATGATTCTAGCATGCATGGTTCCAAAGTTATTGTCATTATTAAATGATTGCTTTTTCGGACGTTTCAGGCGCAGATAAGCTTAAAAATGGGCTTTCCAGCCTGCAAGTCACACTTTTATGAAAACTTGCATAACTCAAAAACTTGAGCTTTTTTCACCAAATCTGCACTAAATATCGAAAATTCAGAAGATTTCCAACCCAGGAAAGCAAGAATTATGATTCTAGCATGCATGGTTCAAAAGTTATTGTCATTATTAAATGATTGCTTTTTCGGACGTTTTAGGCTCAGAGAAGTGCAAAAATGGGCTTTCCAGCCTGCAAGTCACACTTTTATGAAAACTTGCATAACTCAAAAACTTGAGCTTTTTTCACCAAATCTGCACTAAATATAGAAAATTCAGAAGATTTCCAACCTAGAAAGCAAGATTTATGATTCTAGCATGCATGGTTCAAAAGTTATTGTCATTATTAAATGATTGCTTTTTCGGACGTTTTAGGCTCAGAGAAGTGCAAAAATGGGCTTTCCAGCCTGCAAGTCACACTTTTATGAAAACTTGCATAACTCAAAAAGTTGAGCTTTTTTCACCAAATCTGCACTAAATATAGAAAATTCAGAAGATTTCCAACCCAGGAAAGCAAGAATTATGATTCTAGCATGCATGGTTCAAAAGTTATTGTCATTATTAAATGATTGCTTTTTCGGACGTTTCAGGCGCAGATAAGCTTAAAAATGGGCTTTCCAGCCTGCAAGTCACACTTTTATGAAAACTTGCATAACTCAAAAAGTTGAGCTTTTTTCACCAAATCTTCACTAAATATAGAAAATTCAGAAGATTTCCAACCCAGGAAAGCAAGATTTATGATTCTAGCATGCATGGTTCAAAAGTTATTGTCATTATTAAATGATTGCTTTTTCGGACGTTTTAGGCTCAGAGAAGTGCAAAAATGGGCTTTCCAGCCTGCAAGTCACACTTTTATGAAAACTTGCATAACTCAAAAACTTGAGCTTTTTTCACCAAATCTGCACTAAATATAGAAAATTCAGAAGATTTCCAACCTAGAAAAGCAAGAATTATGATTCTAGCATGCATGGTTCCAAAGTTATTGTCATTATTAAATGATTGCTTTTTCGGACGTTTCAGGCGCAGATAAGCTTAAAAATGGGCTTTGCAGCCTGCAAGTCACACTTTTATGAAAACTTGCATAACTCAAAAAGTTGAGCTTTTTTCACCAAATCTGCACTAAATATAGAAAATTCAGAAGATTTCCAACCCAGGAAAGCAAGAATTATGATTCTAGCATGCATGGTTCAAAAGTTATTGTCATTATTAAATGATTGCTTTTTCGGACGTTTCAGGCGCAGATAAGCTTAAAAATGGGCTTTCCAGCCTGCAAGTCACACTTTTATGAAAACTTGCATAACTCAAAAAGTTGAGCTTTTTTCACCAAATCTGCACTAAATATAGAAAATTCAGAAGATTTCCAACCCAGGAAAGCAAGATTTATGATTCTAGCATGCATGGTTCAAAAGTTATTGTCATTATTAAATGATTGCTTTTTCGGACGTTTTAGGCTCAGAGAAGTGCAAAAATGGGCTTTCCAGCCTGCAAGTCACACTTTTATGAAAACTTGCATAACTCAAAAAGTTGAGCTTTTTTCACCAAATCTGCACTAAATATAGAAAATTCAGAAGATTTCCAACCCAGGAAAGCAAGATTTATGATTCTAGCATGCATGGTTCAAAAGTTATTGTCATTATTAAATGATTGCTTTTTCGGACGTTTTAGGCTCAGAGAAGTGCAAAAATGGGCTTTCCAGCCTGCAAGTCACACTTTTATGAAAACTTGCATAACTCAAAAACTTGAGCTTTTTTCACCAAATCTGCACTAAATATAGAAAATTCAGAAGATTTCCAACCTAGAAAGGCAAGAATTATGATTCTAGCATGCATGGTTCCAAAGTTATTGTCATTATTAAATGATTGCTTTTTCGGACGTTTCAGGCGCAGATAAGCTTAAAAATGGGCTTTCCAGCCTGCAAGTCACACTTTTATGAAAACTTGCATAACTCAAAAAGTTGAGCTTTTTTCACCAAATCTGCACTAAATATAGAAAATTCAAAAGATTTCCAACCCAGGAAAGCAAGAATTATGATTCTAGCATGCATGGTTCAAAAGTTATTGTCATTATTAAATGATTGCTTTTTCGGACGTTTCAGGCGCAGATAAGCTTAAAAATGGGCTTTCCAGCCTGCAAGTCACACTTTTATGAAAACTTGCATAACTCAAAAAGTTGAGCTTTTTTCACCAAATCTGCACTAAATATAGAAAATTCAGAAGATTTCCAACCCAGGAAAGCAAGATTTATGATTCTAGCATGCATGGTTCAAAAGTTATTGTCATTATTAAATGATTGCTTTTTCGGACGTTTTAGGCTCAGAGAAGTGCAAAAATGGGCTTTCCAGCCTGCAAGTCACACTTTTATGAAAACTTGCATAACTCAAAAACTTGAGCTTTTTTCACCAAATCTGCACTAAATATAGAAAATTCAGAAGATTTCCAACCTAGAAAAGCAAGAATTATGATTCTAGCATGCACGGTTCCAAAGTTATTGTCATTATTAAATGATTGCTTTTTCGGACGTTTCAGGCGCAGATAAGCTTAAAAATGGGCTTTCCAGCCTGCAAGTCACTCTTTTATGAAAACTTGCATAACTCAAAAAGTTGAGCTTTTTTCACCAAATCTGCACTAAATATAGAAAATTCAGAAGATTTCCAACCCAGGAAAGCAAGAATTATGATTCTAGCATGCATGGTTCAAAAGTTATTGTCATTATTAAATGCTTGCTTTTTCGGACGTTTCAGGCGCAGATAAGCTTAAAAATGGGCTTTCCAGCCTGCAAGTCACACTTTTATGAAAACTTGCATAACTCAAAAACTTGAGCTTTTTTCACCAAATCTGCACTAAATATAGAAAATTCAGAAGATTTCCAACCCAGGAAAGCAAGATTTATGATTCTAGCATGCATGGTTCAAAAGTTATTGTCATTATTAAATGATTGCTTTTTCGGACGTTTTAGGCTCAGAGAAGTGCAAAAATGGGCTTTCCAGCCTGCAAGTCACACTTTTATGAAAACTTGCATAACTCAAAAACTTGAGCTTTTTTCACCAAATCTGCACTAAATATAGAAAATTCAGAAGATTTCCAACCTAGAAAAGCAAGAATTATGATTCTAGCATGCATGGTTCCAAAGTTATTGTCATTATTAAATGATTGCTTTTTCGGACGTTTCAGGCGCAGATAAGCTTAAAAATGGGCTTTCCAGCCTGCAAGTCACACTTTTATGAAAACTTGCATAACTCAAAAAGTTGAGCTTTTTTCACCAAATCTGCACTAAATATAGAAAATTCAGAAGATTTCCAACCCAGGAAAGCAAGATTTATGATTCTAGCATGCATGGTTCAAAAGTTATTGTCATTATTAAATGATTGCTTTTTCGGACGTTTTAGGCTCAGAGAAGTGCAAAAATGGGCTTTCCAGCCTGCAAGTCACACTTTTATGAAAACTTGCATAACTCAAAAAGTTGAGCTTTTTTCACCAAATCTGCACTAAATATAGAAAATTCAGAAGATTTCCAACCTAGAAAAGCAAGAATTATGATTCTAGCATGCATGGTTCCAAAGTTATTGTCATTATTAAATGATTGCTTTTTCGGACGTTTCAGGCGCAGATAAGCTTAAAAATGGGCTTTCCAGCCTGCAAGTCACACTTTTATGAAAACTTGCATAACTCAAAAAGTTGAGCTTTTTTCACCAAATCTGCACTAAATATAGAAAATTCAGAAGATTTCCAACCCAGGAAAGCAAGAATTATGATTCTAGCATGCATGGTTCAAAAGTTATTGTCATTATTAAATGATTGCTTTTTCGGACGTTTCAGGCGCAGATAAGCTTAAAAATGGGCTTTCCAGCCTGCAAGTCACACTTTTATGAAAACTTGCATAACTCAAAAAGTTGAGCTTTTTTCACCAAATCTGCACTAAATATAGAAAATTCAGAAGATTTCCAACCCAGGAAAGCAAGATTTATGATTCTAGCATGCATGGTTCAAAAGTTATTGTCATTATTAAATGATTGCTTTTTCGGACGTTTTAGGCTCAGAGAAGTGCAAAAATGGGCTTTCCAGCCTGCAAGTCACACTTTTATGAAAACTTGCATAACTCAAAAACTTGAGCTTTTTTCACCAAATCTGCACTAAATATAGAAAATTCAGAAGATTTTCAACCTAGAAAAGCAAGAATTATGATTCTAGCATGCATGGTTCCAAAGTTATTGTCATTATTAAATGATTGCTTTTTCGGACGTTTCAGGCGCAGATAAGCTTAAAAATGGGCTTTCCAGCCTGCAAGTCACACTTTTATGAAAACTTGCATAACTCAAAAAGTTGAGCTTTTTTCACCAAATCTGCACTAAATATAGAAAATTCAGAAGATTTCCAACCCAGGAAAGCAAGAATTATGATTCTAGCATGCATGGTTCAAAAGTTATTGTCATTATTAAATGATTGCTTTTTCGGACGTTTCAGGCGCAGATAAGCTTAAAAATTGGCTTTCCAGCCTGCAAGTCACACTTTTATGAAAACTTGCATAACTCAAAAACTTGAGCTTTTTTCACCAAATCTGCACTAAATATAGAAAATTCAGAAGATTTCCAACCTAGAAAAGCAAGAATTATGATTCTAGCATGCATGGTTCCAAAGTTATTGTCATTATTAAATGATTGCTTTTTCGGACGTTTCAGGCGCAGATAAGCTTAAAAATGGGCTTTCCAGCCTGCAAGTCACACTTTTATGAAAACTTGCATAACTCAAAAAGTTGAGCTTTTTTCACCAAATCTGCACTAAATATAGAAAATTCAGAAGATTTCCAACCCAGGAAAGCAAAAATTATGATTCTAGCATGCATGGTTCAAAAGTTATTGTCATTATTAAATGATTGCTTTTTCGGACGTTTCAGGCGCAGATAAGCTTAAAAATGGGCTTTCCAGCCTGCAAGTCACACTTTTATGAAAACTTGCATAACTCAAAAAGTTGAGCTTTTTTCACCAAATCTGCACTAAATATAGAAAATTCAGAAGATTTCCAACCCAGGAAAGCAAGAATTATGATTCTAGCATGCATGGTTCAAAAGTTATTGTCATTATTAAATGATTGCTTTTTCGGACGTTTTAGGCTCAGAGAAGTGCAAAAATGGACTTTCCAGCCTGCAAGTCACACTTTTATGAAAACTTGCATAACTCAAAAACTTGAGCTTTTTTCACCAAATCTGCACTAAATATAGAAAATTCAGAAGATTTCCAACCTAGAAAAGCAAGAATTATGATTCTAGCATGCATGGTTCCAAAGTTATTGTCATTATTAAATGATTGCTTTTTCGGACGTTTCAGGCGCAGATAAGCTTAAAAATGGGCTTTCCAGCCTGCAAGTCACACTTTTATGAAAACTTGCATAACTCAAAAAGTTGAGCTTTTTTCACCAAATCTGCACTAAATATAGAAAATTCAGAAGATTTCCAACCCAGGAAAGCAAGAATTATGATTCTAGCATGCATGGTTCAAAAGTTATTGTCATTATTAAATGATTGCTTTTTCGGACGTTTCAGGCGCAGATAAGCTTAAAAATTTGCTTTCCAGCCTGCAAGTCACACTTTTATGAAAACTTGCATAACTCAAAAAGTTGAGCTTTTTTTCACCAAATCTGCACTAAATATAGAAAATTCAGAAGATTTCCAACCCAGGAAAGCAAGATTTATGATTCTAGCATGCATGGTTCAAAAGTTATTGTCATTATTAAATGATTGCTTTTTCGGACGTTTTAGGCTCAGAGAAGTGCAAAAATGGGCTTTCCAGCCTGCAAGTCACACTTTTATGAAAACTTGCATAACTCAAAAACTTGAGCTTTTTTCACCAAATCTGCACTAAATATAGAAAATTCAGAAGATTTCCAACCTAGAAAAGCAAGAATTATGATTCTAGCATGCATGGTTCCAAAGTTATTGTCATTATTAAATGATTGCTTTTTCGGACGTTTCAGGCGCAGATAAGCTTAAAAATGGGCTTTCCAGCCTGCAAGTCACACTTTTATGAAAACTTGCATAACTCAAAAAGTTGAGCTTTTTTCACCAAATCTGCACTAAATATAGAAAATTCAGAAGATTTCCAACCCAGGAAAGCAAGAATTATGATTCTAGCATGCATGGTTCAAAAGTTATTGTCATTATTAAATGATTGCTTTTTCGGACGTTTCAGGCGCAGATAAGCTTAAAAATTGGCTTTCCAGCCTGCAAGTCACACTTTTATGAAAACTTGCATAACTCAAAAACTTGAGCTTTTTTCACCAAATCTGCACTAAATATAGAAAATTCAGAAGATTTCCAACCTAGAAAAGCAAGAATTATGATTCTAGCATGCATGGTTCCAAAGTTATTGTCATTATTAAATGATTGCTTTTTCGGACGTTTCAGGCGCAGATAAGCTTAAAAATGGGCTTTCCAGCCTGCAAGTCACACTTTTATGAAAACTTGCATAACTCAAAAAGTTGAGCTTTTTTCACCAAATCTGCACTAAATATAGAAAATTCAGAAGATTTCCAACCCAGGAAAGCAAAAATTATGATTCTAGCATGCATGGTTCAAAAGTTATTGTCATTATTAAATGATTGCTTTTTCGGACGTTTCAGGCGCAGATAAGCTTAAAAATGGGCTTTCCAGCCTGCAAGTCACACTTTTATGAAAACTTGCATAACTCAAAAAGTTGAGCTTTTTTCACCAAATCTGCACTAAATATAGAAAATTCAGAAGATTTCCAACCCAGGAAAGCAAGAATTATGATTCTAGCATGCATGGTTCAAAAGTTATTGTCATTATTAAATGATTGCTTTTTCGGACGTTTTAGGCTCAGAGAAGTGCAAAAATGGACTTTCCAGCCTGCAAGTCACACTTTTATGAAAACTTGCATAACTCAAAAACTTGAGCTTTTTTCACCAAATCTGCACTAAATATAGAAAATTCAGAAGATTTCCAACCTAGAAAAGCAAGAATTATGATTCTAGCATGCATGGTTCCAAAGTTATTGTCATTATTAAATGATTGCTTTTTCGGACGTTTCAGGCGCAGATAAGCTTAAAAATGGGCTTTCCAGCCTGCAAGTCACACTTTTATGAAAACTTGCATAACTCAAAAAGTTGAGCTTTTTTCACCAAATCTGCACTAAATATAGAAAATTCAGAAGATTTCCAACCCAGGAAAGCAAGAATTATGATTCTAGCATGCATGGTTCAAAAGTTATTGTCATTATTAAATGATTGCTTTTTCGGACGTTTCAGGCGCAGATAAGCTTAAAAATGGGCTTTCCAGCCTGCAAGTCACACTTTTATGAAAACTTGCATAACTCAAAAACTTGAGCTTTTTTCACCAAATCTGCACTAAATATAGAAAATTCAGAAGATTTTCAACCTAGAAAAGCAAGAATTATGATTCTAGCATGCATGGTTCCAAAGTTATTGTCATTATTAAATGATTGCTTTTTCGGACGTTTCAGGCGCAGATAAGCTTAAAAATGGGCTTTCCAGCCTGCAAGTCACACTTTTATGAAAACTTGCATAACTCAAAAAGTTGAGCTTTTTTCACCAAATCTGCACTAAATATAGAAAATTCAGAAGATTTCCAACCCAGGAAAGCAAGAATTATGATTCTAGCATGCATGGTTCAAAAGTTATTGTCATTATTAAATGATTGCTTTTTCGGACGTTTCAGGCGCAGATAAGCTTAAAAATTGGCTTTCCAGCCTGCAAGTCACACTTTTATGAAAACTTGCATAACTCAAAAACTTGAGCTTTTTTCACCAAATCTGCACTAAATATAGAAAATTCAGAAGATTTCCAACCTAGAAAAGCAAGAATTATGATTCTAGCATGCATGGTTCCAAAGTTATTGTCATTATTAAATGATTGCTTTTTCGGACGTTTCAGGCGCAGATAAGCTTAAAAATGGGCTTTCCAGCCTGCAAGTCACACTTTTATGAAAACTTGCATAACTCAAAAAGTTGAGCTTTTTTCACCAAATCTGCACTAAATATAGAAAATTCAGAAGATTTCCAACCCAGGAAAGCAAAAATTATGATTCTAGCATGCATGGTTCAAAAGTTATTGTCATTATTAAATGATTGCTTTTTCGGACGTTTCAGGCGCAGATGAGCTTAAAAATGGGCTTTCCAGCCTGCAAGTCACACTTTTATGAAAACTTGCATAACTCAAAAAGTTGAGCTTTTTTCACCAAATCTGCACTAAATATAGAAAATTCAGAAGATTTCCAACCCAGGAAAGCAAGAATTATGATTCTAGCATGCATGGTTCAAAAGTTATTGTCATTATTAAATGATTGCTTTTTCGGACGTTTTAGGCTCAGAGAAGTGCAAAAATGGACTTTCCAGCCTGCAAGTCACACTTTTATGAAAACTTGCATAACTCAAAAACTTGAGCTTTTTTCACCAAATCTGCACTAAATATAGAAAATTCAGAAGATTTCCAACCTAGAAAAGCAAGAATTATGATTCTAGCATGCATGGTTCCAAAGTTATTGTCATTATTAAATGATTGCTTTTTCGGACGTTTCAGGCGCAGATAAGCTTAAAAATGGGCTTTCCAGCCTGCAAGTCACACTTTTATGAAAACTTGCATAACTCAAAAAGTTGAGCTTTTTTCACCAAATCTGCACTAAATATAGAAAATTCAGAAGATTTCCAACCCAGGAAAGCAAGAATTATGATTCTAGCATGCATGGTTCAAAAGTTATTGTCATTATTAAATGATTGCTTTTTCGGACGTTTCAGGCGCAGATAAGCTTAAAAATTTGCTTTCCAGCCTGCAAGTCACACTTTTATGAAAACTTGCATAACTCAAAAAGTTGAGCTTTTTTTCACCAAATCTGCACTAAATATAGAAAATTCAGAAGATTTCCAACCCAGGAAAGCAAGATTTATGATTCTAGCATGCATGGTTCAAAAGTTATTGTCATTATTAAATGATTGCTTTTTCGGACGTTTTAGGCTCAGAGAAGTGCAAAAATGGGCTTTCCAGCCTGCAAGTCACACTTTTATGAAAACTTGCATAACTCAAAAACTTGAGCTTTTTTCACCAAATCTGCACTAAATATAGAAAATTCAGAAGATTTCCAACCTAGAAAAGCAAGAATTATGATTCTAGCATGCATGGTTCCAAAGTTATTGTCATTATTAAATGATTGCTTTTTCGGACGTTTCAGGCGCAGATAAGCTTAAAAATGGGCTTTCCAGCCTGCAAGTCACACTTTTATGAAAACTTGCATAACTCAAAAAGTTGAGCTTTTTTCACCAAATCTGCACTAAATATAGAAAATTCAGAAGATTTCCAACCCAGGAAAGCAAGAATTATGATTCTAGCATGCATGGTTCAAAAGTTATTGTCATTATTAAATGATTGCTTTTTCGGACGTTTCAGGCGCAGATAAGCTTAAAAATTGGCTTTCCAGCCTGCAAGTCACACTTTTATGAAAACTTGCATAACTCAAAAACTTGAGCTTTTTTCACCAAATCTGCACTAAATATAGAAAATTCAGAAGATTTCCAACCTAGAAAAGCAAGAATTATGATTCTAGCATGCATGGTTCCAAAGTTATTGTCATTATTAAATGATTGCTTTTTCGGACGTTTCAGGCGCAGATAAGCTTAAAAATGGGCTTTCCAGCCTGCAAGTCACACTTTTATGAAAACTTGCATAACTCAAAAAGTTGAGCTTTTTTCACCAAATCTGCACTAAATATAGAAAATTCAGAAGATTTCCAACCCAGGAAAGCAAAAATTATGATTCTAGCATGCATGGTTCAAAAGTTATTGTCATTATTAAATGATTGCTTTTTCGGACGTTTCAGGCGCAGATAAGCTTAAAAATGGGCTTTCCAGCCTGCAAGTCACACTTTTATGAAAACTTGCATAACTCAAAAAGTTGAGCTTTTTTCACCAAATCTGCACTAAATATAGAAAATTCAGAAGATTTCCAACCCAGGAAAGCAAGAATTATGATTCTAGCATGCATGGTTCAAAAGTTATTGTCATTATTAAATGATTGCTTTTTCGGACGTTTTAGGCTCAGAGAAGTGCAAAAATGGACTTTCCAGCCTGCAAGTCACACTTTTATGAAAACTTGCATAACTCAAAAACTTGAGCTTTTTTCACCAAATCTGCACTAAATATAGAAAATTCAGAAGATTTCCAACCTAGAAAAGCAAGAATTATGATTCTAGCATGCATGGTTCCAAAGTTATTGTCATTATTAAATGATTGCTTTTTCGGACGTTTCAGGCGCAGATAAGCTTAAAAATGGGCTTTCCAGCCTGCAAGTCACACTTTTATGAAAACTTGCATAACTCAAAAAGTTGAGCTTTTTTCACCAAATCTGCACTAAATATAGAAAATTCAGAAGATTTCCAACCCAGGAAAGCAAGAATTATGATTCTAGCATGCATGGTTCAAAAGTTATTGTCATTATTAAATGATTGCTTTTTCGGACGTTTCAGGCGCAGATAAGCTTAAAAATGGGCTTTCCAGCCTGCAAGTCACACTTTTATGAAAACTTGCATAACTCAAAAAGTTGAGCTTTTTTCACCAAATCTGCACTAAATATAGAAAATTCAGAAGATTTCCAACCCAGGAAAGCAAGATTTATGATTCTAGCATGCATGGTTCAAAAGTTATTGTCATTATTAAATGATTGCTTTTTCGGACGTTTTAGGCTCAGAGAAGTGCAAAAATGGGCTTTCCAGCCTGCAAGTCACACTTTTATGAAAACTTGCATAACTCAAAAACTTGAGCTTTTTTCACCAAATCTGCACTAAATATAGAAAATTCAGAAGATTTCCAACCTAGAAAAGCAAGAATTATGATTCTAGCATGCATGGTTCCAAAGTTATTGTCATTATTAAATGATTGCTTTTTCGGACGTTTCAGGCGCAGATAAGCTTAAAAATGGGCTTTCCAGCCTGCAAGTCACACTTTTATGAAAACTTGCATAACTCAAAAAGTTGAGCTTTTTTCACCAAATCTGCACTAAATATAGAAAATTCAGAAGATTTCCAACCCAGGAAAGCAAGAATTATGATTCTAGCATGCATGGTTCAAAAGTTATTGTCATTATTAAATGATTGCTTTTTCGGACGTTTCAGGCGCAGATAAGCTTAAAAATGGGCTTTCCAGCCTGCAAGTCACACTTTTATGAAAACTTGCATAACTCAAAAAGTTGAGCTTTTTTCACCAAATCTGCACTAAATATAGAAAATTCAGAAGATTTCCAACCCAGGAAAGCAAGAATTATGATTCTAGCATGCATGGTTCAAAAGTTATTGTCATTATTAAATGACTGCTTTTTCGGACGTTTCAGGCGCAGATAAGCTTAAAAATGGGCTTTCCAGCCTGCAAGTCACACTTTTATGAAAACTTGAATAACTCAAAAAGTTGAGCTTTTTTCACCAAATCTGCACTAAATATAGAAAATTCAGAAGATTTCCAACCCAGGAAAGCAAGAATTATTATTCTAGCATGCATGGTTCAAAAGTTATTGTCATTATTAAATGATTGCTTTTTCGGACGTTTCAGGCGCAGATAAGCTTAAAAATGGGCTTTCCAGCCTGCAAGTCACACTTTTATGAAAACTTGCATAACTCAAAAAGTTGAGCTTTTTTCACCAAATCTGCACTAAATATAGAAAATTCAGAAGATTTCCAACCCAGGAAAGCAAGATTTATGATTCTAGCATGCATGGTTCAAAAGTTATTGTCATTATTAAATGATTGCTTTTTCGGACGTTTTAGGGCTCAGAGAAGTGCAAAAATGGGCTTTCCAGCCTGCAAGTCACACTTTTATGAAAACTTGCATAACTCAAAAACTTGAGCTTTTTTCACCAAATCTGCACTAAATATAGAAAATTCTGAAGATTTCCAACCTAGAAAAGCAAGAATTATGATTCTAGCATGCATGGTTCCAAAGTTATTGTCATTATTAAATGATTGCTTTTTCGGACGTTTCAGGCGCAGATAAGCTTAAAAATGGGCTTTCCAGCCTGCAAGTCACACTTTTATGAAAACTTGCATAACTCAAAAAGTTGAGCTTTTTTCACCAAATCTGCACTAAATATAGAAAATTCAGAAGATTTCCAACCCAGGAAAGCAAGAATTATGATTCTAGCATGCATGGTTCAAAAGTTATTGTCATTATTAAATGATTGCTTTTTCGGACGTTTCAGGCGCAGATAAGCTTAAAAATGGGCTTTCCAGCCTGCAAGTCACACTTTTATGAAAACTTGCATAACTCAAAAAGTTGAGCTTTTTTCACCAAATCTGCACTAAATATAGAAAATTCAGAAGATTTCCAACCCAGGAAAGCAAGATTTATGATTCTAGCATGCATGGTTCAAAAGTTATTGTCATTATTAAATGATTGCTTTTTGGACGTTTTAGGCTCAGAGAAGTGCAAAAATGGGCTTTCCAGCCTGCAAGTCACACTTTTATGAAAACTTGCATAACTCAAAAAGTTGAGCTTTTTTCACCAAATCTGCACTAAATATAGAAAATTCAGAAGATTTCCAACCCAGGAAAAGCAAGAATTATGATTCTAGCATGCATGGTTCAAAAGTTATTGTCATTATTAAATGATTGCTTTTTCGGACGTTTCAGGCGCAGATAAGCTTAAAAATGGGCTTTCCAGCCTGCAAGTCACACTTTTATGAAAACTTGCATAACTCAAAAAGTTGAGCTTTTTTCACCAAATCTGCACTAAATATAGAAAATTCAGAAGATTTCCAACCCAGGAAAGCAAGAATTATGATTCTAGCATGCATGGTTCAAAAGTTATTGTCATTATTAAATGATTGCTTTTTCGGACGTTTCAGGCGCAGATAAGCTTAAAAATGGGCTTTCCAGCCTGCAAGTCACACTTTTATGAAAACTTGCATAACTCAAAAAGTTGAGCTTTTTTCACCAAATCTGCACTAAATATAGAAAATTCAGAAGATTTCCAACCAGGAAAGCAAGATTTATGATTCTAGCATGCATGGTTCAAAAGTTATTGTCATTATTAAATGATTGCTTTTTCGGACGTTTTAGGCTCAGAGAAGTGCAAAAATGGGCTTTCCAGCCTGCAAGTCACACTTTTATGAAAACTTGCATAACTCAAAAAGTTGAGCTTTTTTCACCAAATCTGCACTAAATATAGAAAATTCAGAAGATTTCCAACCCAGGAAAGCAAGAATTATGATTCTAGCATGCATGGTTCAAAAGTTATTGTCATTATTAAATGACTGCTTTTTCGGACGTTTCAGGCGCAGATAAGCTTAAAAATGGGGCTTTCCAGCCTGCAAGTCACACTTTTATGAAAACTTGAATAACTCAAAAAGTTGAGCTTTTTTCACCAAATCTGCACTAAATATAGAAAATTCAGAAGATTTCCAACCCAGGAAAGCAAGAATTATTATTCTAGCATGCACTGGTTCAAAAGTTATTGTCATTATTAAATGATTGCTTTTTCGGACGTTTCAGGCGCAGATAAGCTTAAAAATGGGCTTTCCAGCCTGCAAGTCACACTTTTATGAAAACTTGCATAACTCAAAAAGTTGAGCTTTTTTCACCAAATCTGCACTAAATATAGAAAATTCAGAAGATTTCCAACCCAGGAAAGCAAGATTTATGATTCTAGCATGCATGGTTCAAAAGTTATTGTCATTATTAAATGATTGCTTTTTCGGACGTTTTAGGCTCAGAGAAGTGCAAAAATGGGCTTTCCAGCCTGCAAGTCACACTTTTATGAAAACTTGCATAACTCAAAAACTTGAGCTTTTTTCACCAAATCTGCACTAAATATAGAAAATTCTGAAGATTTCCAACCTAGAAAAGCAAGAATTATGATTCTAGCATGCATGGGTTCCAAAGTTATTGTCATTATTAAATGATTGCTTTTTCGGACGTTTCAGGCGCAGATAAGCTTAAAAATGGGCTTTCCAGCCTGCAAGTCACACTTTTATGAAAACTTGCATAACTCAAAAACTTGAGCTTTTTTCACCAAATCTGCACTAAATATAGAAAATTCAGAAGATTTCCACCTAGAAAAGCAAGAATTATGATTCTAGCATGCATGGTTCAAAAGTTATTGTCATTATTAAATGATTGCTTTTTCGGACGTTTCAGGCGCAGATAAGCTTAAAAATGGGCTTTCCAGCCTGCAAGTCACACTTTTATGAAAACTTGCATAACTCAAAAAGTTGAGCTTTTTTCACCAAATCTGCACTAAATATAGAAAATTCAGAAGATTTCCAACCCAGGAAAGCAAGATTTATGATTCTAGCATGCATGGTTCAAAAGTTATTGTCATTATTAAATGATTGCTTTTTGGACGTTTTAGGCTCAGAGAAGTGCAAAAATGGGCTTTCCAGCCTGCAAGTCACACTTTTATGAAAACTTGCATAACTCAAAAAGTTGAGCTTTTTTCACCAAATCTGCACTAAATATAGAAAATTCAGAAGATTTCCAACCCCAGGAAAGCAAGAATTATGATTCTAGCATGCATGGTTCAAAAGTTATTGTCATTATTAAATGATTGCTTTTTCGGACGTTTCAGGCGCAGATAAGCTTAAAAATGGGCTTTCCAGCCTGCAAGTCACACTTTTATGAAAACTTGCATAACTCAAAAAGTTGAGCTTTTTTCACCAAATCTGCACTAAATATAGAAAATTCAGAAGATTTCCAACCCAGGAAAGCAAGATTTATGATTCTAGCATGCATGGTTCAAAAGTTATTGTCATTATTAAATGATTGCTTTTTCGGACGTTTTAGGCTCAGAGAAGTGCAAAAATGGGCTTTCCAGCCTGCAAGTCACACTTTTATGAAAACTTGCATAACTCAAAAACTTGAGCTTTTTTCACCAAATCTGCACTAAATATAGAAAATTCAGAAGATTTCCAACCCAGGAAAGCAAGAATTATGATTCTAGCATGCATGGTTCAAAAGTTATTGTCATTATTAAATGATTGCTTTTTCGGACGTTTCAGGCGCAGATAAGCTTAAAAATTGGCTTTCCAGCCTGCAAGTCACACTTTTATGAAAACTTGCATAACTCAAAAACTTGAGCTTTTTTCACCAAATCTGCACTAAATATAGAAAATTCAGAAGATTTCCAACCTAGAAAAGCAAGAATTATGATTCTAGCATGCATGGTTCCAAAGTTATTGTCATTATTAAATGATTGCTTTTTTCGGACGTTTCAGGCGCAGATAAGCTTAAAAATGGGCTTTCCAGCCTGCAAGTCACACTTTTATGAAAACTTGCATAACTCAAAAGTGTGAGCTTTTTTTCACCAAATCTGCACTAATATAGAAAATTCAGAAGATTTCCAACCCAGGAAAGCAAAAATTTTGATTCTAGCATGCATGGTTCAAAAGTTATTGTCATTATTAAATGATTGCTTTTTCGGACGTTTCAGGCGCAGATAAGCTTAAAAATGGGCTTTCCAGCTGCAAGTACACACTTTTTATGAAAACTTGCGATACTCAAAAAGTTGAGCTTTTTTCACCACAAATCTGCACTAAATATAGAAAATTCAGATGATTTCCAACCCAGGAAAGCAAAGAATTATGATTCTAGCATGCATGGTTCAAAAGTTATTGTCATTATTAAATGATTGTTTTGTCGGACGTTTTAGGCTCAGAGAAGTGCAAAATGGACTTTCCAGCCTGCAAGTCACACTTTTATGAAAACTTGCATAACTCAAAAACTTGAGCTTTTTTCACCAATATCTGCACTAAATATA
>NW_028283237.1:0-7500 GCF_059441175.1 Urocampus carinirostris
CTTTCAGGTTTTTGTTTCTTTTAAAGGCTGAGATGATTTTGTAATCTTGGATTATGCTTGTGTTCTGTAGTGTCTGATTTATATTTTGTCCATTCATTCAGAGGGGTCCATGTATTTTCAGCGACAGCCGCAGTACCGCCAAAATCCATGCAGCGGCGCTGAGTTTATGGCCTCCGAAAGGCCCATTCATTCAGACGGGTCCATGTATTTTCAGCGACAGCCGCAGTACCGCCAAAATCCATGCAGAGGCGCTGAGTTTATGGCCTCCGAAAGGCCCATTCATTCAGACGGGTCCATGTATTTTCAGCGACAGCCGCAGTACCGCCAAAATCCATGCAGCGGCGCTGTATTTATAGCCTCCGAAAGGCCCATTCATTCCCAACGGGGCTGCAGTAGCATCCCGCGGCCACGCGGGGGCAGATATTGTGAGGGAATTACATGGTAGTGGACGGAGCGCCCATGCATTTCCAATGGGAGTGCAGTACCTCAAAAATCCGCTCCAAGCCACCGAACTTGAGGGCCCGACGTTCCCTCAACACTAGCCCAGTGCAATCGACATTTCGTTCTGTGTACATTGTTACACAGAATGACAATACAAGGGAATTATTATTATTATTATTATTATTATGTATTCAGCCACTAGTGGCGGGCACAATACCCCAAACACTGGCCCGGCGCTGGCTGAGTTTATGGCCTCCGAAAGGCCCATACATTCAGACGGGTCCATGTATTTTCAGTTTTCCGTAGCAGGTGTGATTGTTTGTTTAATTAGGTAGTTTGTGTTGGTGACGGTGTTCCTAACTGTGGTGGCTTGTTTGTAGAATGTGGGGCCCTGCGTTTGTGTTATGTTGATTTCTGGTAATTTACTTTTTACTAAGTAGTCTTTCAGGTTTTTGTTTCTTTTAAAGGCTGAGATGATTTTGTAATCTTGGATTATGCTTGTGTTCTGTAGTGTCTGATTTATATTTTGTCCATTCATTCAGACGGGTCCATGTATTTTCAGCGACAGCCGCAGTACCGCCAAAATCCATGCAGCGGCGCTGGATTTATGGCCTCCGAAAGGCCCATTCATTCAGACGGGTCCATGTATTTTCAGCGACAGCCGCAGTACCGCCAAAATCCATGCAGAGGCGCTGAGTTTATGGCCTCCGAAAGGCCCATTCATTCAGACGGGTCCATGTATTTTCAGCGACAGCAGCAGTACCGCCAAAATCCATGCAGCGGCGCTGTATTTATGGCCTCCGAAAGGCCCATTCATTACCAACGGGGCTGCAGTAGCATCCCGCGGCCACGCGGGGGCAGATATTGTGAGGGAATTACATGGTAGTGGACGGAGCGCCCATGCATTTCCAATGGGAGTGCAGTACCTCAAAAATCCGCTCCAAGCCACCGAACTTGAGGGCCCGACGTTCCCTCAACACTAGCCCAGTGCAATCGACATTTCGTTCTGTGTACATTGTTACACAGAATGACAATACAAGGGAATTATTATTATTATTATTATTATTATGTATTCAGCCACTAGTGGCGGGCACAATACCCCAAACACTGGCCCGGCGCTGGCTGAGTTTATGGCCTCCGAAAGGCCCATACATTCAGACGGGTCCATGTATTTTCAGTTTTCCGTAGCAGGTGTGATTGTTTGTTTAATTAGGTAGTTTGTGTTGGTGACGGTGTTCCTAACTGTGGTGGCTTGTTTGTAGAATGTGGGGCCCTGCGTTTGTGTTATGTTGATTTCTGGTAATTTACTTTTTACTAAGTAGTCTTTCAGGTTTTTGTTTCTTTTAAAGGCTGAGATGATTTTGTAATCTTGGATTATGCTTGTGTTCTGTAGTGTCTGATTTATATTTTGTCCATTCATTCAGAGGGGTCCATGTATTTTCAGCGACAGCCGCAGTACCGCCAAAATCCATGCAGCGGCGCTGAGTTTATGGCCTCCGAAAGGCCCATTCATTCAGACGGGTCCATGTATTTTCAGCGACAGCCGCAGTACCGCCAAAATCCATGCAGAGGCGCTGAGTTTATGGCCTCCGAAAGGCCCATTCATTCAGACGGGTCCATGTATTTTCAGCGACAGCCGCAGTACCGCCAAAATCCATGCAGCGGCGCTGGATTTATAGCCTCCGAAAGGCCCATTCATTCCCAACGGGGCTGCAGTAGCATCCCGCGGCCACGCGGGGGCAGATATTGTGAGGGAATTACATGGTAGTGGACGGAGCGCCCATGCATTCCTATGGTCAATGCATTTCCAATGGGAGTGCAGTACCTCAAAAATCCGCTAGAGGGCCCCGAACTTGAGGGCCCGGCGTTCCCTCAAGTGCCGATTTTATACCCCCTTCTCCAGCCGACAGCCAGAATTATATTAGGGACTCGCAATTTTGAGAGGTGAGCACCAGGGCTAATCAGCGGCCACCCGTGACCATTGAGTCCGACAGAGCAGAGGCTAGGGGCGGCCTCGCATCTCGCAATTACCGAGGGAAGATGCGGGTTCTCGAAAAATTTCTAAGTTTTTCAAATTTTAAAGTATTGAAGTATTTAGGGCGCTTCCCGCGGCCCTGGCTTTTGCATGTACCCCTCTAAGCTCCGGTTCTCGAAAAATGTCTAAGTTTTTCAAACTTTAAAGTATTGAAGCCGGACTTCCGCGGAGGCTGACAGGGGGCCTCCATCGAAGCACCCTTCACCCCCGGGTGAGCCGGCGTCGGCCCACGGGCCTGCCGGTTCCCCAACTGAGCGATTGGCACACGAGACCCGCCTCGGAGGGCCCACGTCGGCCGGCGCAAGCCGGTGTTCGGGCGTGCGGCTCCTCCGGCTTTGCGGGTCAAGCTCCAGCGCCGAGGATACTAGGCAAACGTTGGGCCCCCCCGAGCCGAGTGGATACCCGCCTCAGAAAGAGCTGGGGCGGTACGTACGGACGGCCTCACTAAGAGGGAACGGAAGCTACTAAAGCACACGTATAACTGTCCGATGTGCGAACGAAAGTGAGGCCGGACGAATCCGATACGAGTTACGAGTGAGGCGGGATCCACGGCTGGCACTCGCGGGGCCCTCTTGCGAAACCATGCCTCGGCGTGAACCTTTTGGCGGCAGAACCAAGACGAACCGAGGTCGAGCTTCCGTCTCGAGCCACACCCAGACGTCCGACCGTCGCGGAGCCCGACGCCACGCGTGCTAGGGCTCCGCGCGAAACATCGTTTCACGACACCCGCTCGTCAGCCCGTCCGAACGTATACGAGTGTCGCGCGGCCCCCCGGGCCCGGCTGTAGCCACAGCCTCGTCCCGGACCAGGGCCGCACCGCCACCAGCAGCGCCCCCCCGGCGGCAGACGCACTCTGGTTGATCCTGCCAGTAGCATATGCTTGTTTTCAAGATTAAGCCATGCATGTCTAAGTACGAATGGCCAGTACAGTGAAACTGCGAACGGCTCATTAAATCAGTTATGGTTCCTTTGATCGCTCCACCGTTACTTGGATAACTGTGGCAAATCCAGAGCTAATACATGCAAACGAGCGCCGACTCGCGGGCGGGGCTCCGGCCTCGCCCCGGGGACGCGTGCATTTATCAGACACAAAAACCCACGCGGTGTCCGGCGGGCGGGGGCTCAGCCGTCGCGCGCGTCCCCCGCGTCCGGCCTCCGCCTCTCCGGGCGGGGGCGTAAGCGGCGCGGGCGGCTCCGCGCGCGCCGGTCCTCGTTCCGCCGGCCCGGCCCCCCCTTTGTGTTGACTCAGGATAACCTCGTGCCGATCGCTCGCCCACCCGAGGCGGCGACGACTCATTCGAATGTCTGCCCTATCAACTTTCGATGGTAGACTCTGCGCCTACCATGGTGACCACGGGTAACGGGGAATCAGGGTTCGATTCCGGAGAGGGAGCATGAGAAACGGCTACCACATCCAAGGAAGGCAGCAGGCGCGCAAATTACCCACTCCCGACACGGGGAGGTAGTGACGAAAAATAACAATACGGGACTCGTTCGAGTCTCCGTAATTGGAATGAGCCGAACACAAACCCATCGGCCAGCATCCATTGGAGGGCAAGTCTGGTGCCAGCAGCCGCGGTAATTCCAGCTCCAATAGCGTATTTTAAAGTTGCTGCAGTTAAAAAGCTCCTAGTTGGACCCCGGGACGCGAGCTGACGGTCCGCCGCGAGGCGTGCATCCGTCTGTCCCAGCCCCTGCCTCTCGGCAAAAGCCCCCGTGATGCCCTTCGCTGGGTGTCACTCGCGGGGCCCGAAGCGTTTACTTTGAGGAAATTAGAGTGTTCAAAGCAGGCCACACGGCCGCCCCTGCATATCGCAGCTGGGAATAATGGAATAGGACTCCGGTTCTATTTTGTGGGTTGTCATGAACTGGGGCCATGATTAAGAGGGACGGCCGGGGGCATTCGTACTGCGCCGCTAGAGGTGAAATTCTTGGACCGGCGCAAGACGGACGAGAGCGAAAGCATTTGCCAAGAATGTTTTCATTAATCAAGAACGAAAGTCGGAGGTTCGAAGACGATCAGATACCGTCCTAGTTCCGACCATAAACGATGCCGACTCGCGATCCGGCGGCGTTATTCCCATGACCCGCCGAGCAGCACCCGGGAAACCGACCAAGTGTCTGGGTTCCGGGGGGAGTATTGTTGCAAAGCTGAAACTTAAAGGAATTGACGGAAGGGCACCACCAGGAGTGGAGCATGCGGCTTAATTTGACTCAACACGGGAAACCTCACCCGGCCCGGACACGGAAAGGATTGACAGATTGAAGGCTCTTTCTCGATACCGTGGGTGGTGGTGCATGGCCGTTCGTAGTTGGTGGAGCGATTTGTCTGGTTAATTCCGATAACGAACGAGACTCAAACATACTAAATAGTACCGCGGCCCCCCGCGCGGTCGGCGGCAGAAAACTTCTTAGAGGGACAAGTGGCTCTCAGCCACACGAGAATGAGCAATAACAGGTCTGTGATGCCCTTAGATGTCCGGGGCTGCACGCGCGCCACACTGAGCGTATAAGCGCGTCGTCTATCCCCGCGCCGGCAGGCGCGGGTAATCCTATGAACCCCGCTCGTGACAGGGCCTGGGGATTGCAATTATTTCCCACCAACGAGGAATTCCCAGTAAGCGCGGGTCATTAGCCTGCGTTGATTAAGTCCCTGCCCTTTGTACACACCGCCCGTCGCTACTACCGATCGGATGGCTTAGTGAGGTCCTCGGATAGTCCCCGCCGGGGCCGGCCCCGGCTCCGGCGGTGTGCCAGAAGACGGTCGAACTTGACTATCTAGAGGAAGTAAAAGTCGTAACAAGGTTTCTGTAGGTGAACCTGCAGAAGGATCATTAACGTACGAGCGGCAGCAGATCCGCCTCGGTACACCCCCGACGAGCCAGACGCCGAGGGCGGCGGGTCGTCGCAGGCGGAGGAAGAGGGTAGACCGGGACGGGACGGGACGGGGGGCGCGGCGCGGGTCACTCCCGGGCCGCGCGTCGGAGCGAGTTCGGCGGGCGCCACGCGGCGCGGCGCGACGCGAGAAAAGGCGGCGGGCGATGTCGCGCTACCTCCGTGCGAGCGGGGTAGCGCGCTCGTCCGACGACCCCAGTAGCGCGGCGCGGCGCGACGACAGGCGACCGCCAGCGACGGGCGAAAGGCGGCGGCCGTGCGCGGGACCCCCGTAACCGGGGAATCCCCCTATGCCGACGACCCTAGCTCGGCGCGGTTCTCGCGCTTCCGGCGCGCGCTTCCGGGGCGGCACTCGCCTCGACGACCTCCCGTCCTTTAAAGGTAACGGTTCGGGCCGGCGCCCCGGCGTCCGTCCGCCCGTCGGTGTCGCGTGTCCGTGCGGCGCGGGGCTGCTCTCGGCGAGGGTCGCCGAGCAAGCGGATCCCCGCACGGATCACAACGGCCGTATGGCGGCGGCGTCGGGACGCCCGCCCGAGACGAAGGTTCAGGGCGACGAAACGGTGCTCCCACCGGCTACCTTTTTCCCCGGCCAAACGCGTCCGTCGGCCGGAGCCCTCGAGGGGCCGCGTAGCGCGCGCGTGGGCCGGCCCCCGGACACCGGAGTCCCTCCCGGGGCTCCGGACACCGGGGGTTCGGTTCCGCGCGGTCCGCCGCGGTCTCCTCTGTCCATCCATAGTCCGGGCAGGCCGCGGCCGGGTCGGGGGCCAGTCCCCCCTCGGTGTCAGCGCGGTCGCGCCGCCCTTGTAAACCAAACCCACTCGCTGACGGGTAGCAACACCCAAAGCGTCGCTTCGCGGCGCGGCGGGGCTTCCAAGTCGGATGGCCTTCCGGGGTCCGGGTAGGAGACGCCGGGGGCCGGCCTCAGCGCCGAGCCCCCGACCTACCCGGCGAGTCCGGTCGCCGAGTCGTGTCAGGCCCGAGCGGGAGACGCCGGGCGCCGGCCTCAGCGCCGAGCGCCCGACCTACCCGGGCCGACGCACGTCTCGGGCGCCGTCGCGGCCCCGAGCGGGAGACGCCGGGCGCCGGCCTCAGCGCCGCGCGCCCGACCCGCTCGGCTCGTCGCGGCGTCGCGCGTATCGCGCCCGTCGGTAACCGCGCCGCGGGTTAGGGGCTCGCTCGCGGGAGCGACCGAACGGCACCCGCGGCGCGTTCGTCTCCGGTACAAACCCTGTCGTGAATTTGTCTCCGATCGTCCCGGGCGGACGTAAAAGGGCCCAAACGTACGACTCTTAGCGGTGGATCACTCGGCTCGTGCGTCGATGAAGAACGCAGCTAGCTGCGAGAACTAATGTGATTTGCAGGACACATTGATCATCGACACTTTGAACGCACATTGCGGCCCCGGTTTTACCCCGGGGCCACGCCTGTCTGAGCGGCGCTTTCCAATCGATCGGACGCGGGCCGGGCCCTCCGCGACATTCCGCCGGTCCGTCCGGCGGGTGGCGCGAGAACCCGGTCCGCGCGGGCGAGGCTCGGGCCCTCCGCGACATTCCGCCGGTCCGCCCGGCGGGTGGCGCGCGACCCGTGTCCCCGCCCACTCCGCGGCTGGGGTTTCGCAGGGACCCCCGTCCCTTCGTACCCTCAAATACAGACTCGGGCGGCGCTCCGTGTCCGTCCGCCCGTCGGTGTCGCGCGTCCGCGCGTCCGGAGGTGCTTCTCGGCTGCCGGTGAGTACGGCTGGTACTTAGCATACCGAGAAGGTGCTCCGCGCGCGCGGCTCCGCGCGGCGGCCCGTATGGCGGCGGCGCTCGGCGCCCTCCTCAGGTAAAGGTCCCGGTCGGCGCCTCGGCGTCCGTCCGCCCGTCGGTGTCGCGTGTCCGTGCGGCGCGGGGCTGCTCTCGGCGAGGGTCGCCGAGCAAGCGGATCCCCGCACGGATCACAACGGCCGTATGGCGGCGGCGCCGGTCCCGGCGCCGGCCCCGACCGCACAGCTCTACGCGCACGCCCTCAGATCAGACGAGACGACCCGCTGAATTTAAGCATATTACTAAGCGGAGGAAAAGAAACTAACCAGGATTCCCTCAGTAGCGGCGAGCGAAGAGGGAAAAGCCCAGCGCCGAATCCCCGCC
>NW_028283237.1:15000-25000 GCF_059441175.1 Urocampus carinirostris
TAGCCAAGTTCTCAGCCACTAGTGGCGGGCACAATTCCCCAAACACCGGTCCGATAATACGCGCGCATATCCCCAAACACCGGCCCGATAATACGCGCACAATTCCCCAAACACCGGCGCGGATTTCAGCCACTATTGGCGGGCACAAGTCCCCCAACACTAGCCCGGGATTCAGCCACTAGTGGCAGGCACGATTCCCCAAACACCGGTCCGATAATACGCGCGCATATCCCCAAACACCGGCCCGATAATACGCGCACAATTCCCCAAACACCGGCCCGATAATACGCGCACAATTCCCCAAACACCGGCCCGGATTTCAGCCACTAGTGGCGGGCACAAGTCCCCAAACACTAGCCAAGTTCTCAGCCACTAGTGGCGGGCACAATTCCCCAAACACCGGTCCGATAATACGCGCGCATATCCCCAAACACCGGCCCGATAATACGCGCACAATTCCCCAAACACCGGCGCGGATTTCAGCCACTATTGGCGGGCACAAGTCCCCCAACACTAGCCCGGGATTCAGCCACTAGTGGCGGGCACGATTCCCCAAACACCGGTCCGATAATACGCGCGCATATCCCCAAACACCGGCCCGATAATACGCGCACAATTCCCCAAACACCGGCGCGGATTTCAGCCACTATTGGCGGGCACAAGTCCCCCAACACTAGCCCGGGATTCAGCCACTAGTGGCGGGCACGATTCCCCAAACACCGGTCCGATAATACGCGCACAATTCCCCAAACACCGGCGCGGATTTCAGCCACTATTGGCGGGCACAAGTCCCCCAACACTAGCCCGGGATTCAGCCACTAGTGGCGGGCACGATTCCCCAAACACCGGTCCGATAATACGCGCGCATATCCCCAAACACCGGCCCGATAATACGCGCACAATTCCCCAAACACCGGCGCGGATTTCAGCCACTATTGGCGGGCACAAGTCCCCCAACACTAGCCCGGGATTCAGCCACTAGTGGCGGGCACGATTCCCCAAACACCGGTCCGATAATACGCGCACAATTCCCCAAACACCGGCCCGGATTTCAGCCACTAGTGGCGGGCACAAGTCCCCAAACACTAGCCAAGTTCTCAGCCACTAGTGGCGGGCACGATTCCCCAAACACCGGCCCGATAATACGCGCACAATTCCCCAAACACCGGCCCGGATTTCAGCCACTAGTGGCGGGCACAAGTCCCCAAACACTAGCCAAGTTCTCAGCCACTAGTGGCGGGCACAATTCCCCAAACACCGGTCCGATAATACGCGCGCATATCCCCAAACACCGGCCCGATAATACGCGCACAATTCCCCAAACACCGGCCCGGATTTCAGCCACTAGTGGCGGGCACAAGTCCCCAAACACTAGCCAAGTTCTCAGCCACTAGTGGCGGGCACGATTCCCCAAACACCGGTCCGATAATACGCGCGCATATCCCCAAACACCGGCCCGATAATACGCGCATAATTCCCCAAACACCGGCCCGGATTTCAGCCACTAGTGGCGGGCACAAGTCCCCAAACACTAGCCAAGTTCTCAGCCACTAGTGGCGGGCACAATTCCCCAAACACCGGCCCGATAATACGCGCGCAAATCCCCAAACACCGGCCCGATAATACGCGCACAATTCCCCAAACACCGGCCCGATAATACGCGCGCAATTCCCCAAACACCGGCCCGATAATACGCGCGCAATTCCCCAAACACCGGCCCGATAATACGCGCACATTTCCCCAAACACCGGCGCGGATTTCAGCCACTATTGGCGGGCACAAGTCCCCCAACACTAGCCCGGGATTCAGCCACTATTGGCGGGCACAAGTCCCCCAACACTAGCCCGGGATTCAGCCACTAGTGGCGGGCACGATTCCCCAAACACCGGCCCGGCGCTGAGTATATGGCCTCCGAAAGGCCCATACATTCAGACGGGTCCATGTATTTTCAGCGACAGCCGCAGTACCGCCAAAATCCATGCAGCGGCGCTGGATTTATGGCCTCCGAAAGGCCCATTCATTCAGACGGGTCCATGTATTTTCAGCGACAGCCGCAGTACCGCCAAAATCCATGCAGAGGCGCTGAGTTTATGGCCTCCGAAAGGCCCATTCATTCAGACGGGTCCATGTATTTTCAGCGACAGCAGCAGTACCGCCAAAATCCATGCAGCGGCGCTGTATTTATGGCCTCCGAAAGGCCCATTCATTACCAACGGGGCTGCAGTAGCATCCCGCGGCCACGCAGGGGCAGATATTGTGAGGGAATTACATGGTAGTGGACGGAGCGCCCATGCATTTCCAATGGGAGTGCAGTACCTCAAAAATCCGCTCCAAGCCACCGAACTTGAGGGCCCGACGTTCCCTCAACACTAGCCCAGTGCAATCGACATTTCGTTCTGTGTACATTGTTACACAGAATGACAATACAAGGGAATTATTATTATTATTATTATTATTATGTATTCAGCCACTAGTGGCGGGCACAATACCCCAAACACTGGCCCGGCGCTGGCTGAGTTTATGGCCTCCGAAAGGCCCATACATTCAGACGGGTCCATGTATTTTCAGTTTTCCGTAGCAGGTGTGATTGTTTGTTTAATTAGGTAGTTTGTGTTGGTGACGGTGTTCCTAACTGTGGTGGCTTGTTTGTAGAATGTGGGGCCCTGCGTTTGTGTTATGTTGATTTCTGGTAATTTACTTTTTACTAAGTAGTCTTTCAGGTTTTTGTTTCTTTTAAAGGCTGAGATGATTTTGTAATCTTGGATTATGCTTGTGTTCTGTAGTGTCTGATTTATATTTTGTCCATTCATTCAGAGGGGTCCATGTATTTTCAGCGACAGCCGCAGTACCGCCAAAATCCATGCAGCGGCGCTGAGTTTATGGCCTCCGAAAGGCCCATTCATTCAGACGGGTCCATGTATTTTCAGCGACAGCCGCAGTACCGCCAAAATCCATGCAGAGGCGCTGAGTTTATGGCCTCCGAAAGGCCCATTCATTCAGACGGGTCCATGTATTTTCAGCGACAGCCGCAGTACCGCCAAAATCCATGCAGCGGCGCTGTATTTATAGCCTCCGAAAGGCCCATTCATTCCCAACGGGGCTGCAGTAGCATCCCGCGGCCACGCGGGGGCAGATATTGTGAGGGAATTACATGGTAGTGGACGGAGCGCCCATGCATTTCCAATGGGAGTGCAGTACCTCAAAAATCCGCTCCAAGCCACCGAACTTGAGGGCCCGACGTTCCCTCAACACTAGCCCAGTGCAATCGACATTTCGTTCTGTGTACATTGTTACACAGAATGACAATACAAGGGAATTATTATTATTATTATTATTATTATGTATTCAGCCACTAGTGGCGGGCACAATACCCCAAACACTGGCCCGGCGCTGGCTGAGTTTATGGCCTCCGAAAGGCCCATACATTCAGACGGGTCCATGTATTTTCAGTTTTCCGTAGCAGGTGTGATTGTTTGTTTAATTAGGTAGTTTGTGTTGGTGACGGTGTTCCTAACTGTGGTGGCTTGTTTGTAGAATGTGGGGCCCTGCGTTTGTGTTATGTTGATTTCTGGTAATTTACTTTTTACTAAGTAGTCTTTCAGGTTTTTGTTTCTTTTAAAGGCTGAGATGATTTTGTAATCTTGGATTATGCTTGTGTTCTGTAGTGTCTGATTTATATTTTGTCCATTCATTCAGACGGGTCCATGTATTTTCAGCGACAGCCGCAGTACCGCCAAAATCCATGCAGCGGCGCTGGATTTATGGCCTCCGAAAGGCCCATTCATTCAGACGGGTCCATGTATTTTCAGCGACAGCCGCAGTACCGCCAAAATCCATGCAGAGGCGCTGAGTTTATGGCCTCCGAAAGGCCCATTCATTCAGACGGGTCCATGTATTTTCAGCGACAGCAGCAGTACCGCCAAAATCCATGCAGCGGCGCTGTATTTATGGCCTCCGAAAGGCCCATTCATTACCAACGGGGCTGCAGTAGCATCCCGCGGCCACGCGGGGGCAGATATTGTGAGGGAATTACATGGTAGTGGACGGAGCGCCCATGCATTTCCAATGGGAGTGCAGTACCTCAAAAATCCGCTCCAAGCCACCGAACTTGAGGGCCCGACGTTCCCTCAACACTAGCCCAGTGCAATCGACATTTCGTTCTGTGTACATTGTTACACAGAATGACAATACAAGGGAATTATTATTATTATTATTATTATTATGTATTCAGCCACTAGTGGCGGGCACAATACCCCAAACACTGGCCCGGCGCTGGCTGAGTTTATGGCCTCCGAAAGGCCCATACATTCAGACGGGTCCATGTATTTTCAGTTTTCCGTAGCAGGTGTGATTGTTTGTTTAATTAGGTAGTTTGTGTTGGTGACGGTGTTCCTAACTGTGGTGGCTTGTTTGTAGAATGTGGGGCCCTGCGTTTGTGTTATGTTGATTTCTGGTAATTTACTTTTTACTAAGTAGTCTTTCAGGTTTTTGTTTCTTTTAAAGGCTGAGATGATTTTGTAATCTTGGATTATGCTTGTGTTCTGTAGTGTCTGATTTATATTTTGTCCATTCATTCAGAGGGGTCCATGTATTTTCAGCGACAGCCGCAGTACCGCCAAAATCCATGCAGCGGCGCTGAGTTTATGGCCTCCGAAAGGCCCATTCATTCAGACGGGTCCATGTATTTTCAGCGACAGCCGCAGTACCGCCAAAATCCATGCAGAGGCGCTGAGTTTATGGCCTCCGAAAGGCCCATTCATTCAGACGGGTCCATGTATTTTCAGCGACAGCCGCAGTACCGCCAAAATCCATGCAGCGGCGCTGGATTTATAGCCTCCGAAAGGCCCATTCATTCCCAACGGGGCTGCAGTAGCATCCCGCGGCCACGCGGGGGCAGATATTGTGAGGGAATTACATGGTAGTGGACGGAGCGCCCATGCATTCCTATGGTCAATGCATTTCCAATGGGAGTGCAGTACCTCAAAAATCCGCTAGAGGGCCCCGAACTTGAGGGCCCGGCGTTCCCTCAAGTGCCGATTTTATACCCCCTTCTCCAGCCGACAGCCAGAATTATATTAGGGACTCGCAATTTTGAGAGGTGAGCACCAGGGCTAATCAGCGGCCACCCGTGACCATTGAGTCCGACAGAGCAGAGGCTAGGGGCGGCCTCGCATCTCGCAATTACCGAGGGAAGATGCGGGTTCTCGAAAAATTTCTAAGTTTTTCAAATTTTAAAGTATTGAAGTATTTAGGGCGCTTCCCGCGGCCCTGGCTTTTGCATGTACCCCTCTAAGCTCCGGTTCTCGAAAAATGTCTAAGTTTTTCAAACTTTAAAGTATTGAAGCCGGACTTCCGCGGAGGCTGACAGGGGGCCTCCATCGAAGCACCCTTCACCCCCGGGTGAGCCGGCGTCGGCCCACGGGCCTGCCGGTTCCCCAACTGAGCGATTGGCACACGAGACCCGCCTCGGAGGGCCCACGTCGGCCGGCGCAAGCCGGTGTTCGGGCGTGCGGCTCCTCCGGCTTTGCGGGTCAAGCTCCAGCGCCGAGGATACTAGGCAAACGTTGGGCCCCCCCGAGCCGAGTGGATACCCGCCTCAGAAAGAGCTGGGGCGGTACGTACGGACGGCCTCACTAAGAGGGAACGGAAGCTACTAAAGCACACGTATAACTGTCCGATGTGCGAACGAAAGTGAGGCCGGACGAATCCGATACGAGTTACGAGTGAGGCGGGATCCACGGCTGGCACTCGCGGGGCCCTCTTGCGAAACCATGCCTCGGCGTGAACCTTTTGGCGGCAGAACCAAGACGAACCGAGGTCGAGCTTCCGTCTCGAGCCACACCCAGACGTCCGACCGTCGCGGAGCCCGACGCCACGCGTGCTAGGGCTCCGCGCGAAACATCGTTTCACGACACCCGCTCGTCAGCCCGTCCGAACGTATACGAGTGTCGCGCGGCCCCCCGGGCCCGGCTGTAGCCACAGCCTCGTCCCGGACCAGGGCCGCACCGCCACCAGCAGCGCCCCCCCGGCGGCAGACGCACTCTGGTTGATCCTGCCAGTAGCATATGCTTGTTTTCAAGATTAAGCCATGCATGTCTAAGTACGAATGGCCAGTACAGTGAAACTGCGAACGGCTCATTAAATCAGTTATGGTTCCTTTGATCGCTCCACCGTTACTTGGATAACTGTGGCAAATCCAGAGCTAATACATGCAAACGAGCGCCGACTCGCGGGCGGGGCTCCGGCCTCGCCCCGGGGACGCGTGCATTTATCAGACACAAAAACCCACGCGGTGTCCGGCGGGCGGGGGCTCAGCCGTCGCGCGCGTCCCCCGCGTCCGGCCTCCGCCTCTCCGGGCGGGGGCGTAAGCGGCGCGGGCGGCTCCGCGCGCGCCGGTCCTCGTTCCGCCGGCCCGGCCCCCCCTTTGTGTTGACTCAGGATAACCTCGTGCCGATCGCTCGCCCACCCGAGGCGGCGACGACTCATTCGAATGTCTGCCCTATCAACTTTCGATGGTAGACTCTGCGCCTACCATGGTGACCACGGGTAACGGGGAATCAGGGTTCGATTCCGGAGAGGGAGCATGAGAAACGGCTACCACATCCAAGGAAGGCAGCAGGCGCGCAAATTACCCACTCCCGACACGGGGAGGTAGTGACGAAAAATAACAATACGGGACTCGTTCGAGTCTCCGTAATTGGAATGAGCCGAACACAAACCCATCGGCCAGCATCCATTGGAGGGCAAGTCTGGTGCCAGCAGCCGCGGTAATTCCAGCTCCAATAGCGTATTTTAAAGTTGCTGCAGTTAAAAAGCTCCTAGTTGGACCCCGGGACGCGAGCTGACGGTCCGCCGCGAGGCGTGCATCCGTCTGTCCCAGCCCCTGCCTCTCGGCAAAAGCCCCCGTGATGCCCTTCGCTGGGTGTCACTCGCGGGGCCCGAAGCGTTTACTTTGAGGAAATTAGAGTGTTCAAAGCAGGCCACACGGCCGCCCCTGCATATCGCAGCTGGGAATAATGGAATAGGACTCCGGTTCTATTTTGTGGGTTGTCATGAACTGGGGCCATGATTAAGAGGGACGGCCGGGGGCATTCGTACTGCGCCGCTAGAGGTGAAATTCTTGGACCGGCGCAAGACGGACGAGAGCGAAAGCATTTGCCAAGAATGTTTTCATTAATCAAGAACGAAAGTCGGAGGTTCGAAGACGATCAGATACCGTCCTAGTTCCGACCATAAACGATGCCGACTCGCGATCCGGCGGCGTTATTCCCATGACCCGCCGAGCAGCACCCGGGAAACCGACCAAGTGTCTGGGTTCCGGGGGGAGTATTGTTGCAAAGCTGAAACTTAAAGGAATTGACGGAAGGGCACCACCAGGAGTGGAGCATGCGGCTTAATTTGACTCAACACGGGAAACCTCACCCGGCCCGGACACGGAAAGGATTGACAGATTGAAGGCTCTTTCTCGATACCGTGGGTGGTGGTGCATGGCCGTTCGTAGTTGGTGGAGCGATTTGTCTGGTTAATTCCGATAACGAACGAGACTCAAACATACTAAATAGTACCGCGGCCCCCCGCGCGGTCGGCGGCAGAAAACTTCTTAGAGGGACAAGTGGCTCTCAGCCACACGAGAATGAGCAATAACAGGTCTGTGATGCCCTTAGATGTCCGGGGCTGCACGCGCGCCACACTGAGCGTATAAGCGCGTCGTCTATCCCCGCGCCGGCAGGCGCGGGTAATCCTATGAACCCCGCTCGTGACAGGGCCTGGGGATTGCAATTATTTCCCACCAACGAGGAATTCCCAGTAAGCGCGGGTCATTAGCCTGCGTTGATTAAGTCCCTGCCCTTTGTACACACCGCCCGTCGCTACTACCGATCGGATGGCTTAGTGAGGTCCTCGGATAGTCCCCGCCGGGGCCGGCCCCGGCTCCGGCGGTGTGCCAGAAGACGGTCGAACTTGACTATCTAGAGGAAGTAAAAGTCGTAACAAGGTTTCTGTAGGTGAACCTGCAGAAGGATCATTAACGTACGAGCGGCAGCAGATCCGCCTCGGTACACCCCCGACGAGCCAGACGCCGAGGGCGGCGGGTCGTCGCAGGCGGAGGAAGAGGGTAGACCGGGACGGGACGGGACGGGGGGCGCGGCGCGGGTCACTCCCGGGCCGCGCGTCGGAGCGAGTTCGGCGGGCGCCACGCGGCGCGGCGCGACGCGAGAAAAGGCGGCGGGCGATGTCGCGCTACCTCCGTGCGAGCGGGGTAGCGCGCTCGTCCGACGACCCCAGTAGCGCGGCGCGGCGCGACGACAGGCGACCGCCAGCGACGGGCGAAAGGCGGCGGCCGTGCGCGGGACCCCCGTAACCGGGGAATCCCCCTATGCCGACGACCCTAGCTCGGCGCGGTTCTCGCGCTTCCGGCGCGCGCTTCCGGGGCGGCACTCGCCTCGACGACCTCCCGTCCTTTAAAGGTAACGGTTCGGGCCGGCGCCCCGGCGTCCGTCCGCCCGTCGGTGTCGCGTGTCCGTGCGGCGCGGGGCTGCTCTCGGCGAGGGTCGCCGAGCAAGCGGATCCCCGCACGGATCACAACGGCCGTATGGCGGCGGCGTCGGGACGCCCGCCCGAGACGAAGGTTCAGGGCGACGAAACGGTGCTCCCACCGGCTACCTTTTTCCCCGGCCAAACGCGTCCGTCGGCCGGAGCCCTCGAGGGGCCGCGTAGCGCGCGCGTGGGCCGGCCCCCGGACACCGGAGTCCCTCCCGGGGCTCCGGACACCGGGGGTTCGGTTCCGCGCGGTCCGCCGCGGTCTCCTCTGTCCATCCATAGTCCGGGCAGGCCGCGGCCGGGTCGGGGGCCAGTCCCCCCTCGGTGTCAGCGCGGTCGCGCCGCCCTTGTAAACCAAACCCACTCGCTGACGGGTAGCAACACCCAAAGCGTCGCTTCGCGGCGCGGCGGGGCTTCCAAGTCGGATGGCCTTCCGGGGTCCGGGTAGGAGACGCCGGGGGCCGGCCTCAGCGCCGAGCCCCCGACCTACCCGGCGAGTCCGGTCGCCGAGTCGTGTCAGGCCCGAGCGGGAGACGCCGGGCGCCGGCCTCAGCGCCGAGCGCCCGACCTACCCGGGCCGACGCACGTCTCGGGCGCCGTCGCGGCCCCGAGCGGGAGACGCCGGGCGCCGGCCTCAGCGCCGCGCGCCCGACCCGCTCGGCTCGTCGCGGCGTCGCGCGTATCGCGCCCGTCGGTAACCGCGCCGCGGGTTAGGGGCTCGCTCGCGGGAGCGACCGAACGGCACCCGCGGCGCGTTCGTCTCCGGTACAAACCCTGTCGTGAATTTGTCTCCGATCGTCCCGGGCGGACGTAAAAGGGCCCAAACGTACGACTCTTAGCGGTGGATCACTCGGCTCGTGCGTCGATGAAGAACGCAGCTAGCTGCGAGAACTAATGTGATTTGCAGGACACATTGATCATCGACACTTTGAACGCACATTGCGGCCCCGGTTTTACCCCGGGGCCACGCCTGTCTGAGCGGCGCTTTCCAATCGATCGGACGCGGGCCGGGCCCTCCGCGACATTCCGCCGGTCCGTCCGGCGGGTGGCGCGAGAACCCGGTCCGCGCGGGCGAGGCTCGGGCCCTCCGCGACATTCCGCCGGTCCGCCCGGCGGGTGGCGCGCGACCCGTGTCCCCGCCCACTCCGCGGCTGGGGTTTCGCAGGGACCCCCGTCCCTTCGTACCCTCAAATACAGACTCGGGCGGCGCTCCGTGTCCGTCCGCCCGTCGGTGTCGCGCGTCCGCGCGTCCGGAGGTGCTTCTCGGCTGCCGGTGAGTACGGCTGGTACTTAGCATACCGAGAAGGTGCTCCGCGCGCGCGGCTCCGCGCGGCGGCCCGTATGGCGGCGGCGCTCGGCGCCCTCCTCAGGTAAAGGTCCCGGTCGGCGCCTCGGCGTCCGTCCGCCCGTCGGTGTCGCGTGTCCGTGCGGCGCGGGGCTGCTCTCGGCGAGGGTCGCCGAG
>NW_028283237.1:32500-35426 GCF_059441175.1 Urocampus carinirostris
GGCACAAGTCCCCAAACACTAGCCAAGTTCTCAGCCACTAGTGGCGGGCACAATTCCCCAAACACCGGTCCGATAATACGCGCGCATATCCCCAAACACCGGCCCGATAATACGCGCACAATTCCCCAAACACCGGCCCGATAATACGCGCACAATTCCCCAAACACCGGCCCGGATTTCAGCCACTAGTGGCGGGCACAAGTCCCCAAACACTAGCCAAGTTCTCAGCCACTAGTGGCGGGCACAATTCCCCAAACACCGGTCCGATAATACGCGCGCATATCCCCAAACACCGGCCCGATAATACGCGCACAATTCCCCAAACACCGGCGCGGATTTCAGCCACTATTGGCGGGCACAAGTCCCCCAACACTAGCCCGGGATTCAGCCACTAGTGGCAGGCACGATTCCCCAAACACCGGTCCGATAATACGCGCGCATATCCCCAAACACCGGCCCGATAATACGCGCACAATTCCCCAAACACCGGCCCGATAATACGCGCACAATTCCCCAAACACCGGCCCGGATTTCAGCCACTAGTGGCGGGCACAAGTCCCCAAACACTAGCCAAGTTCTCAGCCACTAGTGGCGGGCACAATTCCCCAAACACCGGTCCGATAATACGCGCGCATATCCCCAAACACCGGCCCGATAATACGCGCACAATTCCCCAAACACCGGCGCGGATTTCAGCCACTATTGGCGGGCACAAGTCCCCCAACACTAGCCCGGGATTCAGCCACTAGTGGCGGGCACGATTCCCCAAACACCGGTCCGATAATACGCGCGCATATCCCCAAACACCGGCCCGATAATACGCGCACAATTCCCCAAACACCGGCGCGGATTTCAGCCACTATTGGCGGGCACAAGTCCCCCAACACTAGCCCGGGATTCAGCCACTAGTGGCGGGCACGATTCCCCAAACACCGGTCCGATAATACGCGCACAATTCCCCAAACACCGGCGCGGATTTCAGCCACTATTGGCGGGCACAAGTCCCCCAACACTAGCCCGGGATTCAGCCACTAGTGGCGGGCACGATTCCCCAAACACCGGTCCGATAATACGCGCGCATATCCCCAAACACCGGCCCGATAATACGCGCACAATTCCCCAAACACCGGCGCGGATTTCAGCCACTATTGGCGGGCACAAGTCCCCCAACACTAGCCCGGGATTCAGCCACTAGTGGCGGGCACGATTCCCCAAACACCGGTCCGATAATACGCGCACAATTCCCCAAACACCGGCCCGGATTTCAGCCACTAGTGGCGGGCACAAGTCCCCAAACACTAGCCAAGTTCTCAGCCACTAGTGGCGGGCACGATTCCCCAAACACCGGCCCGATAATACGCGCACAATTCCCCAAACACCGGCCCGGATTTCAGCCACTAGTGGCGGGCACAAGTCCCCAAACACTAGCCAAGTTCTCAGCCACTAGTGGCGGGCACAATTCCCCAAACACCGGTCCGATAATACGCGCGCATATCCCCAAACACCGGCCCGATAATACGCGCACAATTCCCCAAACACCGGCCCGGATTTCAGCCACTAGTGGCGGGCACAAGTCCCCAAACACTAGCCAAGTTCTCAGCCACTAGTGGCGGGCACGATTCCCCAAACACCGGTCCGATAATACGCGCGCATATCCCCAAACACCGGCCCGATAATACGCGCATAATTCCCCAAACACCGGCCCGGATTTCAGCCACTAGTGGCGGGCACAAGTCCCCAAACACTAGCCAAGTTCTCAGCCACTAGTGGCGGGCACAATTCCCCAAACACCGGCCCGATAATACGCGCGCAAATCCCCAAACACCGGCCCGATAATACGCGCACAATTCCCCAAACACCGGCCCGATAATACGCGCGCAATTCCCCAAACACCGGCCCGATAATACGCGCGCAATTCCCCAAACACCGGCCCGATAATACGCGCACATTTCCCCAAACACCGGCGCGGATTTCAGCCACTATTGGCGGGCACAAGTCCCCCAACACTAGCCCGGGATTCAGCCACTATTGGCGGGCACAAGTCCCCCAACACTAGCCCGGGATTCAGCCACTAGTGGCGGGCACGATTCCCCAAACACCGGCCCGGCGCTGAGTATATGGCCTCCGAAAGGCCCATACATTCAGACGGGTCCATGTATTTTCAGCGACAGCCGCAGTACCGCCAAAATCCATGCAGCGGCGCTGGATTTATGGCCTCCGAAAGGCCCATTCATTCAGACGGGTCCATGTATTTTCAGCGACAGCCGCAGTACCGCCAAAATCCATGCAGAGGCGCTGAGTTTATGGCCTCCGAAAGGCCCATTCATTCAGACGGGTCCATGTATTTTCAGCGACAGCAGCAGTACCGCCAAAATCCATGCAGCGGCGCTGTATTTATGGCCTCCGAAAGGCCCATTCATTACCAACGGGGCTGCAGTAGCATCCCGCGGCCACGCAGGGGCAGATATTGTGAGGGAATTACATGGTAGTGGACGGAGCGCCCATGCATTTCCAATGGGAGTGCAGTACCTCAAAAATCCGCTCCAAGCCACCGAACTTGAGGGCCCGACGTTCCCTCAACACTAGCCCAGTGCAATCGACATTTCGTTCTGTGTACATTGTTACACAGAATGACAATACAAGGGAATTATTATTATTATTATTATTATTATGTATTCAGCCACTAGTGGCGGGCACAATACCCCAAACACTGGCCCGGCGCTGGCTGAGTTTATGGCCTCCGAAAGGCCCATACATTCAGACGGGTCCATGTATTTTCAGTTTTCCGTAGCAGGTGTGATTGTTTGTTTAATTAGGTAGTTTGTGTTGGTGACGGTGTTCCTAACTGTGGTGGCTTGTTTGTAGAATGTGGGGCCCTGCGTTTGTGTTATGTTGATTTCTGGTAATTTACTTTTTACTAAGTAGT